>NC_090886.1:47135636-47148136 GCF_036669925.1 Montipora capricornis
TCAGAATTATGTTCTGAGCTAGTGTGCAGTAGGTTATCGCATTGAGCACGGTGAATACTTTTTCATGACAACGTAGTGCCGTGTTCTTGGTACGGGCCGGACACGCAACAGTCAACAGCCGGGTGCAAAGAGGAAAAAATTATGTTATTTGCATTGATGCCATCGTAAATTTTCATGAAATACCACCTCTTGGCTGGCAATATCACGGTACATTTAGCTTACTGTAGTTTGCGTCTTTAATTTGAACGTTTACGGCATGGCGGCAAACGAGTCATTTGAGAAAACAGGGCGCGGTCTGGATTAGACGACCCGTGGAAAGTTAGATGGTGAGTTCGACGAGGTTGAAAGGGTTCAATCAGTACCCAACAAATGGCTTTACAACTATTAGTCATTCATCAAAAAATGAAAAATACAAAACACACACACACGCGCACAAAAACAGTTCAGTTTGCATTGGTTTTGCCTCCTTATTTCCAGACGATGTAACTTGTTGAGATTTGAATGGACTTACATGCCAGTAGTGCTCTAATTAAAGCATTTGCATTCTTGAACAAATGACATCAATAGATCTATCAGGTCCTTTTTTCTGTCTCTTGTTTTAAATGGTACTTCATAATAGCGCAAGATATCCTTGAGCAGTGTCACGTTAAATTGATGCAGCTTATTTTTCTTCGCACACTCGCACAAGTTGAAGGCGTCGTATGAAAGGGGATGCTGCGGCCTCAGTTCCTCTTTGATGTGCTCCATCAGCCGCTGTCGCTCTTCTTCTTCTTCCTCTAGAAAGAGTTCCTTTGAACTTTGCACACCTTCAGGTGAGGGTGCTTGTTTTCTTCTTCTGTTTGCAAAAAAACCCTTGCACTTGGCTTTTAGTCAACCACTCTTCTCGCTCAAATAACCTTCTGTTCTGCTCATCTCTTGCCTTCCGCATGTCATTGGAAACTTGCTGAGGGTCAGCTTTTAGCCCTGACTGTTCTCCGAGGTCAAACTTTGCCGTCAGGTAGTTTTTAACTTTCTCGGGGAATCTAGTTGATCCTGCTCGTTGCTTGGTTAGGGCCCAGCCCATAATAACACAGCTCGTGGTGGGCGCCGGTTCACTTTCACTCTGGTGGACAGGTTCGCAAGGTTCATCTTCAGTGATGTTGACTGTTGTGGTAAATCTCTCCACCCAATCTCTACGAATCGTATCGTAAAGCGTTTCTGACTGTCTTTCAGCCTCAACGCAGTGATCCCCTACATCTAAATGCGCTTCAAGTTCTGAAAACAGCTGAAAACTCTTCACACACCCAGGCTCCGAACATTCAAAAATTTCAATGTCCGAATTGTCCAAATCGTGATGACGATTGCCTTCATCTGAATCCTCCGCCACAGAATCTCTGCTTTGGTATACACGTGAATTATGAATAGGGAAAAACTCTTCCTTAACTATGAGACAGGTGTCCCCTTGATCTCTTGTCACCAGCTGGTCGAGTGAGATTTCCTTGCCACGCCCAATTCTGTAGGACTTCCACACACGAATAGTTTTCTCGTCAATCTGGACGTTGTGCAGTTTGCTGAAACCATCTATTTTGTTCACTTCTAGGGTTAACTTCGCTTCGTCAACCGCACAAACAAATGCGGAGGTACCCTTCACTGGTCGTTCAGATAGTGCCCTTCTCATGTCCCCCGCTGTCAGAATGTCGTGTCCTTCGTCGCAGAAACGGCGGATGCATGTTTTCATAGGGCACAAGATCCGATCACAAACGTCTTTGCCATATTGCGGTTCAGAAAAGTCATAGCGACAAACGTCTACACCAACCCGTTCACCAACGCTCCTTGCTGCAGCGATTAGAGAATTATTATGGTAGCAACCAGCTTCATCTGATCTCAAATAAACTTGGGTGATGTGAGGCTTCTTGGCCTTAACTTCTCCTAATGTGTTTTCTAGAATAGAACACACAGCGAACCAATCCTGTTGGCATGCATCAAACAGATGGGCATATGACTGCACCTCCAGCTTTCCACTGACGTCAAGATCGCCTGTGATCACCGTCGATATGTGCCAACTCAATCCTCTCTTACCGAACCAGTCGGACTGTTTTTCTCGATATCTAAGCTGAAGAAACTTCATCGCCCAATCCATTATTATCAGCGCACAATTTGGATTCACACTTATCATCTTCAATTGATCTTGCTTCGCCGCTTCTTGGTTAACGGAACGAACAACATGCGCCTTCCAGTGCAAGATATCTGCCTTTGCCAGCTTGAAGTCGTATAGCAGATCTTCTCGTTCTTCATTGCTGTAAGGAATCCACAGGGCACTTTGAATTCTATCTTCGACTTCATCGAATGAGTTTCGAAGGTCTTGGCAGTCACTGCAGCTTTCTGTATGTTGATGGGAGCATTTCTCTTGGAAGTCAGGATCTTGTTCGTCACTAAGTGCGAACTTGCGACAATGATCAGGACAAAAGGCTTCCTCAGGGTTGCAATGAACACGAAAATTGGTTTTCAAATAGCGTTTCCCATTCCTTAGCCTTTCCTTGATTTCAGTGCACCATTGCCTGTCCATCCCTCCTTTCTCTAGATCATCGACTATCGATTCAATTTTATGGAAACCTGCAGAGCCATCGGCGGCCGTATTGTCGAGGCCTTGTAAAGACTTTCGCTGCGAAGCTTGTCTTACTTCCAGAATCTTGAGGAGGGTAGTGCGACTTAGAGGTTCAAATCTCTCCTCCTGACAGAACTGCATGTACTGACTAATCATTGTACAACGAGTTACTGTACGGACAACGTTTGGCATCTCCATTGTCTGGCCACTGTCTAGCTTAAGTAACTTAGTTCCGTAGGATACATCCTGATAAAAGTACGGGCGATTAATAAATTCAACGAAATGATCAACTTTGCTGATATCAATACGGACACGATGGTATTTCTTCTCCTCAGGAGCCAAGCCTGGACCTATCGCTCTTGCATGACACCGCGCTCTCTGTATCTGACGTGTAGACAGTTTTCCATATGGTGCGTGAAGTTTCTTCAGTGTGCTCACCGAATACTTGTGTGCATATAGGCTGAGAATTTGCATCTTGGTGCTTTTGGTTTTAGCATTCTTGTAAGCGCTCATCAAGGCTTTGAGCACAACATCGGCTTCTGCTACGTGATCCATTTCTCCTAAGGTGGCCATGGCATTGAAAAGCACCTTCCCGTAGTTTGGGGCTATCACTTCGCACACAAGCATGGAGTCTTCTTTGGCCTTTTCGATGAAGCACTGTCGCTGTTCTGAAGTACATTTTTCCCATGAGACAATCTGTGATTTTAGAGGTTTTCTTTCGTAAGGAACATTTCTTGCAACCTCGTCCATCGCAGCGTTATAGGTGCTGACTAATTCAGGTCTATGATCAGAGGTTACTTCGGGAATCAAGACAGGACTCCAACAAGGACTGGAATGTGGGTTCGAGGCTGGCGTTGGGAACTGGCGAAATGGCGTTGTCTGCATTTCAGCAGCATGTGCTCGTATGGCTGTTCTTGCTTCAGCTTTAGAAACTCTGGAGGATCGAAATATTATCTATTTTACCGTGAGGTACAAGCGCGGATTTATAAAACATGTTAACCGTATTACTAAAGAGGGGCATTAAAGGCCCGGTTTATGTAAAGGGCACGGTAGAGACAAGGGGGTTCAAGGCTATTTTCCATTTGCAAAGAGGTCTGAGTTGAAGGGGTCAGTATGTAAATTTTGCAAGAGGACTTCTTAGTGCCATATCGGAAAAGAAAAATCATCACAATTCACCAGTTGGGCTGGTCACATTACAGATTTACTACAGTTAAATAATTATTATAGTACATTTCCTTTAATTTAATCCTTTAATTTCTTCAACATTCCAGAATGGCCTGCTTAACTATTTCTCTGCACGAAAAAATTATTTTAAAATAATCAGTGTGCGGTGGGGGAAAAACTAATTTGTTTTCAGTATTTAGTATTCGTTAAATGGTAAGCACTTTGATTGTCACCATAAACAAACCTTGATTGCAGAAATTCTGGTGTCATATCATTCAAAAAGAATTCAAAAAGGGGTCCACGCAAATTGAGTGATCTTTGCCTTAACTGCTCGCTCTCAGCATGTGACTTGGCACTAAATTAGCTGCTTCCACAGTCTAGGACCTCGAACGCAATAAACATAATCAACAAACCTCTCAGTATCCGCTTCTTCCTGGTTAGACAAGACTTTAGCAGAGCTCTGCCATCCAGTTGCCGCCAGTCGCTCAGCATGCTTCTTACGGCAAGTGGTGCAGATAGCTATGTGTAAATAATAACAACAATGCGTACGATAAATAACAGGAAACTATTCCTGAATGGTAGTAGAAAGACTCAGAAAGGGACAAACTGTGCGGAGGAGTTCACACTATGGTACGTGCAGCCCAGCACTGGTTTTATATTCTCCAATATTGTTTGCCATTCAGGCTAGTAAAAAACGAAAACAACGGAGAGTATATAGTTGGTATTGGTTGCTAGACAGTAAAAAGAAGTACATTTTAGTTTTAGGTATACACCAATGAAAAACAACAACAGCTGAAGCCTGAAATAATATTTCACTGGTATTAGGGCTAAACGGGACTCGCCACAAGAATTAACCGAGGCCAAAGTGTACTTACGTGATCCGACAGCAGTATTTCTTTGAAAAATAAGCTTTATTTCGTCGGCCATTTGGAAGGTAATGACGTGGCTGCCCTTCACACTTGCAATTTTTCCTGTGTGGTCAGGGTATTGGCAGGATCTTGGACCACGCCAAAATCGTCCCAGTAGATGTCTGTGCCTGGGGCAGATGGTGCATCCCTTCAGTTGAGAGCTTGACAAGTGCTGGATTTCCGCTCTTGAAATGATCAGTTTAACCTCTGTAACGTCACTACACTTCGACAAGTGGCAGCTAGCCAAATGGGCAGATATGTCTGCATTGCACTCTGATAGCAAAACATGCGCAAGTTCGTCCCTACTAGACCCACATGGCGTTTTCAATAGTTCGTGGAACGAACAATCTGAGTAGATGGAGGACATTTTAAAGCGAACACCGAAGACTTGTCGATAAAATCTGTTTTGGTTTTGTTTGCAAATCTCTCCCGACAATCATGTTCGATTTAATTTAATTAAGATAATTAAAGAGACAATTTGTTCGCGATAACTTTGATAAATTTTCACAACGTACAAGGGTAAAATGGCGTAAACGGAAAAAAAAAACGATTTTCTTTCAAAATTAAACGTCTGTGGAGATTCTCTATTTATTACCTTACCCTGTATTAATATACAGCTCAATATGTTTGTTTTCCAAGTAATTCCCTTAGAAACTGATAAAAAACATTTAACAGAATTAGCACGGAACACGGAACTGATGAAAATATCATCGGTGTATGGCCATACACATATCAATGAATTTTGTCCTCTCAAAAATGCCTTTCATTTACGCATAAGTGAATATGTAGACGACGAGTCTCCCTCGTCTTCTCTTGTTTATTCTTCACAAACAGGCCAATTTTCGTACATGCAAGATCTTGAAGGTTGAACGGC
Source organism: Montipora capricornis (assembly GCF_036669925.1). Lineage (NCBI taxonomy): Eukaryota > Metazoa > Cnidaria > Anthozoa > Scleractinia > Acroporidae > Montipora > Montipora capricornis. Next base: position 47,141,167 of record NC_090886.1, read on the forward strand.
ATTTAGGATGAAGTAATTGAATTATCTATATAAATATTTTCTCAAGAGAAGGCTGTTTCTCAAACTTGTGATCAAAAAATAGTTGGAACGGCGGTTCCTTTTATGTCAAAATGACGCCGAATAATTGTGAAAATAACGAACCCTTTTACGGCGCCCGCAAGCGAGTGCCCAAAAGTTTTATTCTATGATGTGTTAGCCTTGTATAAGTACTTTCCAGCTGTAGTAGTCTTAGCTCTAGATCACGTACCACAACTGAGATATTAGCTTTCAAACGCAGGTACCTCCCGCCTCAAAAAATTCTCGGCTCAAGATAAGGTATTTTGAAACATTCATAACTCAGTAAATATTTTGTAGAACTCAATCGTTGAACCTGTGATGCATTAAAGAAGAGTTACTCTTAAATATATAAAATAATCAGCTTTCCATAATAGAAAGCAGAGCTTTGCTGGTGTCCGATATTTACAGCTAGATCGAAGGTGTTACAGACGGCAAATTGTGGAGTTCAGAGGTCACCTCGGAAACAGTCCTCTAAAAAAATGAAAAGCATGGAATTGATCAAAGTAAATGCGATATTTGTACATGGGATAGGGTAGTCGACAATCACTGAAAATATCAAGGAAATCGGTGAAGTGCGGAAATTTGCCCTACCCGTTCTTACGCGGACAGCCTCTTAATGACTGCCCCCATGGGAAACAGTGTTTTTTGTTTCCCCGACACCCTCAATGTTCCCCGAGGTGAAGCCGAGGGAAACATTGAGGTCGAGGGGAAACAAAACTCACTGTTTCCCGAGGGGCCAGTCATTAAGTGTTTTGTTATACCTCCCAACTCAAAATACAACAATACACAGATAAAAATTATTTGCTTGACGTCGGCTGGCGTACAGATTTGCCGCCGTTTCAAAGGTGCACGACCTGATCACGTGTGGGTCGAAAGTTCAAGTTGTTGTTGCCCTAGGGCGTCATGAAGTGTTGTTCGCCCTAGGGCGTCATGACGTTTTGACCAATGACACGTGACACGTTCTCCTCCAATCAGAAAACGTATTTGAGTTGGGAGGTATAACAATGCCTTTTAACCAATGAAATCACGGCCTCGTAATTCTATTGTCTATTTGCTGCACAGAAAACTAAATTCTGCCCAGATTATAACTCGGATACCTTTCAGGTATTCCGAGTAATAAGATTGTGATCACTGAGGCCAAGATCAAAAACCCCTGAGGTAAGAACAGAACGTGGCTTGTTCGTAAGAATTACATCAATGAGCGAGCTGGATTCTACCACTACCCTAGTTAGTACTTTAATCAAGTTGGTGAGACCGTACACATCCATCAAATCCATAAGAGTTTTATCCTCTTTAGCACCCTTGTCAGGCCGGGAGAGGTCGCAGTTTAGGTCTCCAATTAGCATAATACTCTCGTAACGTTAAGTTGACCGGAGAAGAATATCATTAATTTTATGTTCCCATGTAGCTTTTAACAAGCCTGGTGGTCTGTACATTCCAATGACAAACATCTTTTTCGCTCTCCTGGACGTTTGCACACACAGGGATATCGATTCAGCTTGATGCCCCTCCAAGTCATGTATTCTAGTCACAATCAGCCCTCTTCTAAAGTAAATGAACACCCCCCTTCCCCCCCCAAAAAAACCGGTCACTATCTTTCGCGGTACAGGCGAAATACACATGATGAATACACATGCATTTTAAAATTTTTTGTTCCATTCGACAAAAAATGTGTTGATAGTCGTTGAGAATCGCCTCGGGACTTCCAGACACCCGTTTATACTTAAGATTTTAAATGTGTTGTCTCCTAAATAGCGACCGGCTAGAGACCAAATCTTTCGTGAGTGAAATCAGTGGAAGAATTACGAAGACGATAGCATTGCCACCCGCTCCAAGTGAACGACCAAAAGCGTACGGGACTAGTTCAAAGGTCAGACTTTTCCCAGCTCCGGTTGGAGAAGACACAAACAGATCTATGCAAGACAGATATTCTTCAATTATTTTCCTCTGATGGTCGCGTAATTTTGAATATCCGGTAGCCTTAGCAGCATGTTTGAAAATCACGCTTCGCTGCGTGTGGCAAATTTTGATTGACAACTCTATCCCCTGGGGTCCACGAGGACTACTCTGATTGGCCTAGCTCAGCAACCCGTTTTTGGGTCGCTAAATTGGCGCCAATCAAGTATGAAAAGTCCTTCGTTCCGCGCGTATCTGGACGAAGGACTTTTCGAAAGTCTATAGCACCATGTGAAATGATATAACGGTGCACACGACTTGGCATACCGACCGGGTCAGTACGCAGCTATTACAACGGCTCTCGGAATTGGCTAAGAAAACAATGGACCAAAACAAACAACCAATCAACGATGGACCCTAACCTACAACAATAGAGCTGCGTCCTAAAGGGATCCCGTGAAATTAGAGGTTGTACTCTACTGACCAGCCGTAGAAACAATAGCTTTAGCATATTCGTTCCAGCCAAGGTATTTGTCAAAGATATCGCCCAAATACTTAAACACAGTAACGCGCTTTAATTTATGGCGGACCCATTAACAGTGACCTAGAACTGATTTATCTTAGCAAGTTTCTGGGAAGAAACAAACAGCATTGTCTCAATCTTAGTTATGTTGACAAATAAGTATTTGAATGACACTCAATTGAAAACCTCTCTAAACAAGTGAAAATATAGGTGGTTTTCACCTTACCGTCCATCATTGCCGCCATGTTGGTGGACGAAAACAAAAGATCTCTCATTAGCATCTTTTGTTCGTCCACCAGCAATTTTACACCATTGACACCTCAGTCTCAGCATAGTTAATCGAGAGACTTGTTTTGAAACCTGAAAACCTTCAAAGCGAGAAAATGTTGTCCCAATCAATGTTGAATGGACCGTGATCCTGCACAATCTTTTGTTTCGCTTCGCACGAGTTTGCAAATTAGTTGCGCGTCATTTAATTGAAGGATTTGATTGGTCGTCTTCTCGAAAAAAAAGGTGTGTTTTGTGCAGGGTCAAGACCAAAAATACGGAGATAAACATGAAACTATGGGACTTGTCGAGTTTGGATATGGTTATGATAACCATCTCCATGCATTAGCTATTGTCTCAAGAGATCGATTGAAAACCACCTATTTACTATTGGTATCAAAGGTGACGAGTGTCTATTGTTATCTGCGCAACGCCCACTTAATTTACATGATCAAGGCTGTTCCCTTGGGAATTGGCTATAAGGAATTGGCTATTTAACAAAGTTTTGCAGAGCGTTCGTTCTCTTTATCGTAAAGTAGTCTACAACCTATGTGCTGCGCTTTCGACACCGTTGGTACTTGAATGTCCGATACCGAGGAAGGACAGGAACCGAAAGAAAAGCCGACACAAGAAGAGAGCACAGCTAGTCTGCGACCACCGAAACCCTACGTTGGTTCAGCACGTTTTTGGACTATTGAAGGATTACCTGTTAACTCAACTTGTTTCTCAGGAAAGCAAACTCGACTCCAAGCATAAGATCGACAAAGACACAGTGGAACTGAAATACAAAACTTTCATTCGCTGTTTTTTGCCAAGGTAAGTGACATTGTGTTTTTAATGTTTTTTTGAACGCGAGCTTGGACCCCCAAACAGCCTTGTTCTTTAAATTTATTATCGATCGCTCATACTTTCGTTTACGCGGTATCGAATAGTGGCATGGATACAAACTTGTAAGTGTAATTTTTTGAAAAATTGTTACTCTTAAAGCAAGCCCAGATTTCATGCTATTCCATCATTGTTTCCTCAAATATTTTGCCAATCGATATGCGCTGCTCTGCATGATACAGTCTCCAACCTTACGCACGATATTTCTAATAATTCTCTGCCGAAGAATCCAGAAGAATATTCAGAAACGCTTTTAACTGCTCATCCAGCGCTCATAAACACAATGCTTGTTTCGGCTCAGCTCTTGGTAACTTTTAGTTCACTGAAGTTTTTAGATTACGGAATTCTCCACATCCTGACTGGGCGTTCACTTACAAATGATGTCTTGAAAAACGAATTCGAAAAATTCCAGCTTACAATACTTGGAGTTAAAAATGATAATGTTTAGGTTAATTCAGCACTTGGCTAAGTAGGCTGACTGCTGGCTGTTATACACATTGTGGTCTCATTCATAAAGAAGCCTTTCAAAGTAATCATGAACCAAGTTATCGTACTCTACAATGTTTCATTTAACTATATAACTTGTGTTCGTTGAGTGACAATAATGTAATCCTTTCCTGTCGGTTTACTAGCTTTTACTGTTTCATTAATTTATACTGCAGCCTCGGTTAGCATTGCTACACTCGCGTAGTATATATTGCAACCAGCCTTAAATTTGTCTTTAAAAAATGAATTAAAGTTTGTTTTATCGAGGTGACAGATGAAGAAATCTCTTTTTCAAAGAAAATGCATATTTTTCAAATAATTACTTACGTAATAACACTAAAGCAATTATTCACCTCGCCTTCGGCGAATAATTGTCGAATAGTAGACTCTTGTGCTTGTTTCCCTCGCGCTGATTGCCTAACTTGGAGGTGATTAACCAACTACTATTCAATTCCGAGTAGCCTTTTCACGGCTCGGTAAATATTCATTACCATTTCCCTGAATAATTGTCAATTATTTTTATGTGCTAGTTTGAGAAGTACACATGCATGGCCAGATTAATTTCAAACAGTTTGTTCCGCCATGGAAATACAAGGCAAGAAATATCATAAATATTTTCTCGAGTCTTCAAACGAACCTCGTTTTGTCGGTTCGTACTTGGAGTTAAGGTACCTTGTCTTTTTCCACCTCAACGTGGGTTGGTAATAGGTATTAGGTCGTTGCCAATTTTCTCGCTTTTTCCAAGATTTACGCAGTGGCTGTCAAAAAAAAATTAAAGTGCGCTTCCAGAGGCTCTGTACTATTCCGTACGCAGTCCTTGAATTTCATTTAACTTTTTTTTTTTACAATTGTAATAATAATAGTAATAATAATTATAGTAACAATAGCAACCTTTTATTGGACCGTCCAGCATAGTTCAACGACCTCGGAGATGACAGACCCTTTAGGGTGAGATGAGAAAAGCCGTATAGATAACTTCATATTATAATTCAACAGAGTACATTGCACACAAAGCAGAACACTAAAAAAAATGCGAGGATGCTAGCTCTTGTCCAGGATTCAAAGCGTAAGAGCAAATTTGCCGGCTAGCAAAGAAATATGGCCTGCACACAAGCTTTCCGTCTCGCCCCACTCTCCATGCTGCATGTTGATAGCGCACCTTTCGAGACGGTGAGCCTGTGTGCAAACTAAAAGAAAGACTAAAAAAGTCGTAAGTACTTGGCATGCGAGAACTAAAATGCCTGCTAACAAGATCCAAATAAATTACCAAAAAATAACAAATTTCTCACAATTGACAAGATTCGGCAAAAATGGTTGCTATACTTGCGGCTTGCATGGGCCCCTTCTTGCTCTTTGTGATTTTGCTGAGAATGTTTTCAGGCTCAATGAAATCGAAAAAAATTAGAATGTTCAGCCCCAAATTTGACGTTCATATAAACTTGAAAGTAGTGTATTTGCGATCGTTGCCGCGGCTAACGCGCATTTTGTCCTTGTAGACTGAAATGCTTGCTACTTTTGTGATAAAATGTTACTAGCAATTATTTCTAACACCTCAATTATTCTGTACATATCTCGGATTCAGAAAGAAGTACCAAAAAAAATCACAATATAAGGAGCTTTAGCAAGGACGACGGCTACGAGAACGCCACAAAACAATGGGTTTAATGAGCAAAAACAATAGTTCTGCACGCCACGAACGTGCGTTTGACATTTTTTTTATATAACTTCACCCTTCTCGTTCTGACAACGACGTGAAATGATCAAATTTGAGGTTGTGTGTGGAACAGAAGCACCAGACGTTGAACTTTCAATTTTCTCTGTAATTATTATCCACACCGTTCTCACCAATTTTATTCTTGGAATGTGGACACACTTTTCATGCCGAGCGACTTGGAGCGATCGCAAAATTATCAGCCGTCGTCTTCGTCCATGCATAAGGTCCCAAATGTCAAGAGCGCCGACTTGGGAGAGGATTAATTTCCAATAGAGGTTTTTCACGGCAGCCATGTTGCATGGCAGGAGCAATGAAAATGTTTTGCATTAGAAAGAACATTTGTTCCCATTGGAAAAATAATCTATTGTTCCTGCCACGCAACATGGCTGCCGTACAAAACTTCTATACTCGGTAATTGGTATGGGTAATCGAATGATGACGAGCGAAATTTGGAAATTATCTCACGCTCGTTTTCAAAATTAAACAATCCTTTAGAGGGAGATTATCCGTAGAGGCCAAAACGCGGGGTCGGGGTCGGGGTGTCTTCTTTTTCCAAATTTGTTTCAATTTGTTTGAATGTTTAGCATCTGTCCTTCATTTATGTTGGAAATTAGTCAAAAACATAAGGAACACCTGGAAGCTCTTAGTTTGGTTTTCAAAATTAAGAGAATTTCCGGGCTAAAATTGGAATTTTTTTGTGGGGAATTTACGCTGACTCCTAGAGACACTAAAGACACGCTTCGCTCCACATCTTAAAACCACATTTAACGTTTACTTCGTAAAACCTCCTCCGCAACGCAATTAAAACGAAACAAAACAAAGTCAAGTTCCACGATAGCCGTCATGCAACGTCCTCATTTGCTTGTTTTCCCAAAAGTGTTCTCAATGTCGTGGTATTTTTTATAGTAATATTGGATTCGATCCCTTAACGTACGAATAGGATTGGCTAGCAACTTCCTGTGCGAGTCCACTCCACCACAAACCATTTGTAGTAAAGTTTGACCTTATTCGATAGAATGATAGAACGGAACGGCGGAATTACGGAATGCATTGAATATTCTAAAATACAGAATATATGGAATATTCTAAAACACGGAAAAACTCGAATATTTTGAACCACGGAATATAAGGAACATTCTAAA
>NC_090886.1:47153136-47185636 GCF_036669925.1 Montipora capricornis
ACTTTCACAGACTAATAACGTCACAAAAGTTTTTATATTGATGTGGATTACGTATGCAAATGAGGTCAGGTGACCTTTTACGGCCACAAAACTCAAAATAAAAAACGGCAACAGTTTATGCTAAAATTTATTTCACTTCGCTACGACTAGATTAGTCAAAATGGTAAAAGAAAACGAACTGTGCTTGGCCTTAGTTAAATGTGTCTTTAGTTTAGGAAATATACGGCATTTTGTACTAGTGCCCAGTGTCCTGTGGAAAAAAGATTTCTTTTTCGGACATTTATTAAAATTATCTTGAATGTCCAACCACAGAAATGATGTACCCAATAGTGTTAACCTCATAAAAGGTAAATCCAGCCACCAGAAAATTATAAAAAGTGTTGCCGTTTAGCTGAGATTCTGTGCTTTTCACGTGATAATATATCATTTTATAGAGCAGTTAAGGTTTCACATTCTATTTTTGTTTAAAATGTTCCAGATCAGGGCCCAGGCCTTAATTCACCTGAGTACAACTACTCTGGACAAAAACTGAAACTTAGCATAAAACGTGCAGGAAAAATGTTTAATCGGAGTTCCGTAATCCAGGTGTTCGCTAGTTAAAGAATGCAATGCATGTGTATGTGGTTAAATTGATATGCAGCTCTGGAGTTTCGAGCTTTCAGACTTTTAAAGTCTTGTCTGCGTAATATAATAAGATGCATTTACGAGCTGGTGAGTAAGTGACGTCACTTTCCTAGATCCAACCTTCTGAGGTCCAATCGGTCCTATTTAAACGTGATCAATGACGGACCAAAACTTAATCTCAAAATATTCAGCCTTTGTATAAAAATCAAAGCTCAAACGTTTGCCAGTCAGGTGTTGAACAAACTCAATTTCAAAATCTAAATATGAATTAAAGGATTTTTTTAAACATATACGAGCACTTTAACAACTTTCAACAACATTGATCCCAATGCAGTTTCTTATTACTGTAGGTTTGTTGCTCGCATATACTCCAAAAAATGTGGAAACCTTTAACTTGTAGTTTTAAATGATGTCCGTATCAAGTCCCCTAATTACTGGGTTACCACATCGCAATCCAGACAGAAATCGAGTTTAATTTCCCCATTTTCTTTTTTTTCCTTTTTTTCTCGTATTGGGAAACGTCTTTACTGTCGCTTTCTTTGTGTGCAGAGTCCTCTGCGCGGAAGTTTTGTAGGTTTCAGGGGGTAGTAGAAATGTGTAGATTTTTATCCGGGGGACACGTTAGAATATTTAATTAACTTGCAATGACATCTTAGTTATTGGAACGGGTTTTAGTGGATCTTTAAACAAAATATACTATTATGGAGCTCAAGAATGGAACGTCAATTGGATTAACAGGACAGGCGGTGGAAAATAAATATCTACACTCTTAATAGTGACGAGTAATTGTCTTCGATAACAATTGCGTCTTTTCCCGTCGATATCAAAGTGAGCTTTGTTGCTAATATTTTGCTAACGGTAGAGTTATGCACAACACTGAAACCAAATGGCGCATTCTGTATGGGTTTAACAAACATTGAAGGATCTAACGCCTTGAATGAATCTGTGTTTACTGAAGTCGCATTTCAGTTGTCTTAATATTTACATTTATTTTGTATTTAACTCTGCAGTCGACAGGTAAAAATAAGTGGAAATGTGACGGAAGAATTATTTGAAAGAAAGCTTGTCTATTTTGTGCTATATTATTCACGGAAAAGGTTTTTCAAGAAGAAGTTCACCCGGAAACGGTACTTTCCCCTCGTCTAATAGTAGGAAGTTAGTGTTAAAGGGACAGTTTCACGGTTTTGCGCATGTCCAAGCTTTATCGCTAGCAGTTGTAAATTTTACGGTTTCTTACTGAACCAGATGATGTTAATTAAACACAGAGTATTAAGTCAAATACACTGAATGACTAAGGCCCAAATTTGGTGGAAGACACTGCGGGTTTACACAGAAAATATCGAACTTAGTTTTGATCTCGAATTTATTGTACGGGTCGAAAATTTATTCTACGCACGAGTAGTCATAACGCACGAGTAATCTATTCGCATGCAGTAGGTTCATAACACAAAGGAAATGATTACAAAAGTAATTTCAATGAGTAATACATTACTATGGGATTGTTTCCGTTTCTTGCATCAGTGCTTTCGATTGTTTCAATAACAATGGAATTAAATGGGCTGACGTGACAGTTTGCCCATGCGCAGAGACGTGAAACTCTCCCTTTAAGATCATGTACTTCCCAAAGTTTCAGCTTCCAAAGAGCTTTCTAACCTTTAATTAGTAAATGCCTAGTCAAATCTCGCACGATCGCCGCCATCTTAAATTAGCTAAGCAGCCCGGCGGCATGTTCATAACGTTATTGAGGGCAACCTGAAGTTTCGCAAAAAGCTTGAACACACAAAGCTGTTACGATTCCTCTTGGTATTCCAGCAACACAAACTGCTCAAAAAGGTCAGAAAAAGACAGCAAAAGAGGTATTTGTTGTAATTGTCGCCCAGTAAAGAGAAAAACCTCAGCAAAACCTCAGGTAATCGAGCTTGACAGTTCATGCTCTACACGTTTCCGAGAAGCATGGCTTACCCCCAAAGGACTTAGGAGAAATTTTACTGTCTAATAAAGAAGTGCGAAAACAACTTTGATTGCTCTTGTATGGAACGTTTTTTAATTAACATGCTCAATGTACAAGTGACTATTTTTTTTTACATTTGTTCCCTTTATTGTTTTCAACACTCCCTTCCACGTAGTTGTACATTTTTAGTTCATTATTTATCCATATAATTTGTGTTAATTTTTATTTCCTAACAATAAACTTCATAATTACTGAAGCACGATGAAAACGTCAATTTCTTTTTTACAACCTTTTTAAAATTAAAAAGAGAATGGCGTTTCCCTTTATAATATCTGATTTTGTCCCACTTTGTTCCAAGGATATTTATGCAAATTTCAAAACTTAAACAGAAAGGGATTGTGTAGTTTTTATCAGCTCCAGAAATTGTTTACATATGACAGATCTCCCAGGATGGAATGACTGTTCTTTTCTTTGTTTCCAGTTAAATATATATGGACCCAAAATTCATTTTTCCCACACGTACGCACTTGAAATAGGAAAGCGTTTTCCCCTCTAAGAGCAAATGTTTTTTTTCAATAAATTTTACGCTGGAAACTAGGTCTGAAAGGGGGTCCTGATCCCGCATTCCCCCTCCCTTTTCACGCGAATCCGGTATCCCGCACTCGTTGTCTTCGCTTTCCTGAATCCCGTTTCTTTCCTCAAAAATTTATTTAAAAGGACTAATTTTTGGATAAGCTAATGAAATTAAGGTGTAGATTTGCCCTTGTGGTTGTTATTGTGATTTTACGCGTGTTGTGAAACTACTGCAAAATGCAATTAGTTCTTCATACCTCAGTACGATGGAAGAGCCTGATATGAAAGAGTGATGGTTCTTCCTGTACGCGTGCGCACTGTCCTTGATAACACAGTTCACAGGAAAACCCTCGACTGCGTCTTCCCCATTGGTGCTACTGTCCTCATTGTCGCTGTAGTCAGTCATACTCTGACAGCTGGTCATCAGCTGAACTGGGTTCCTCAGTGACTCGATCGCCAACAGGTAGCTCTCTCATCTAATCCAGTAAAAGTCTTTAAATCCTTTTGAAATTTAAAAAGCTCTTTTTTATTTCCTTGTGGATCGTCTGTGGCCAGGAAGAACGACACCAAAACTCCGACAGTGCGCTCCATAGAAGCAGAGCTGGCATTATTACTTGCCATTGCTCGCAGTTAAACAATCCTCTCGATAACAAAAGCTAAGAGCTTGAGCGTTATTGAAATGTGTCCAGTATTAATTCAACCACGTGCGACACGCTCACTCTCCACAGTGTCTCCAGGCATCTGGCAAATAATTAATAGGTTACAATAGTTTTTAACATAAGGTTTTTGTTAATATAAAAAGCAGAAAACTTCTTTCTCTTTCTCTTTAAGAAAGAGATTTGCCGGATTTTTTTCCAAACCCTAAAATATTAATTCTCACAGAATGTTGCATCTTCTTCGATAGAGTGGTTTTACTTCACCCGTAAAATATAGCCACAGTGTGGTGGATGTAGGATATAAGTCCAACCACAGTGTGGTGGATGTAGGATATAAGTCCAACCACAGTGTGGTGGATGTAGGATATAAGTCCAACCACAGTGTGGTGGATGTAGGATATAAGTCCAACCACAGTGTGGTGGATGTAGGATATAAGTCCAACCACAGTGTGGTGGATGTAGGATATAAGTCCAACCACAGTGTGGTGGATGTAGGATATAAGTCCAACCACAGTGTGGTGGATGTAGGATATAAGTCCAACCACAGTGTGGTGGATGTAGGATATAAGTCCAACCACAGTGTGGTGGATGTAGGATATAAGTCCAACCACAGTGTGGTGGATGTAGGATATAAGTCCAACCACAGTGTGGTGGATGTAGGATATAAGTCCAACCACAGTGTGGTGGATGTAGGATATAAGTCCAACCACAGTGTGGTGGATGTAGGATATAAGTCCAACCACAGTGTGGTGGATGTAGGATATAAGTCCAACCACAGTGTGGTGGATGTAGGATATAAGTCCAACCACAGTGTGGTGGATGTAGGATATAAGTCCAACCACAGTGTGGTGGATGTAGGATATAAGTCCAACCACAGTGTGGTGGATGTAGGATATAAGTCCAACCACAGTGTGGTGGATGTAGGATATAAGTCCAACCACAGTGTGGTGGATGTAGGATATAAGTCCAACCACAGTGTGGTGGATGTAGGATATAAGTCCAACCACAGTGTGGTGGATGTAGGATATAAGTCCAACCACAGTGTGGTGGATGTAGGATATAAGTCCAACCACAGTGTGGTGGATGTAGGATATAAGTCCAACCACAGTGTGGTGGATGTAGGATATAAGTCCAACCACAGTGTGGTGGATGTAGGATATAAGTCCAACCACAGTGTGGTGGATGTAGGATATAAGTCCAACCACAGTGTGGTGGATGTAGGATATAAGTCCAACCACAGTGTGGTGGATGTAGGATATAAGTCCAACCACAGTGTGGTGGATGTAGGATATAAGTCCAACCACAGTGTGGTGGATGTAGGATATAAGTCCAACCACAGTGTGGTGGATGTAGGATATAAGTCCAACCACAGTGTGGTGGATGTAGGATATAAGTCCAACCACAGTGTGGTGGATGTAGGATATAAGTCCAACCACAGTGTGGTGGATGTAGGATATAAGTCCAACCACAGTGTGGTGGATGTAGGATATAAGTCCAACCACAGTGTGGTGGATGTAGGATATAAGTCCAACCACAGTGTGGTGGATGTAGGATATAAGTCCAACCACAGTGTGGTGGATGTAGGATATAAGTCCAACCACAGTGTGGTGGATGTAGGATATAAGTCCAACCACAGTGTGGTGGATGTAGGATATAAGTCCAACCACAGTGTGGTGGATGTAGGATATAAGTCCAACCACAGTGTGGTGGATGTAGGATATAAGTCCAACCACAGTGTGGTGGATGTAGGATATAAGTCCAACCACAGTGTGGTGGATGTAGGATATAAGTCCAACCACAGTGTGGTGGATGTAGGATATAAGTCCAACCACAGTGTGGTGGATGTAGGATATAAGTCCAACCACAGTGTGGTGGATGTAGGATATAAGTCCAACCACAGTGTGGTGGATGTAGGATATAAGTCCAACCACAGTGTGGTGGATGTAGGATATAAGTCCAACCACAGTGTGGTGGATGTAGGATATAAGTCCAACCACAGTGTGGTGGATGTAGGATATAAGTCCAACCACAGTGTGGTGGATGTAGGATATAAGTCCAACCACAGTGTGGTGGATGTAGGATATAAGTCCAACCACAGTGTGGTGGATGTAGGATATAAGTCCAACCACAGTGTGGTGGATGTAGGATATAAGTCCAACCACAGTGTGGTGGATGTAGGATATAAGTCCAACCACAGTGTGGTGGATGTAGGATATAAGTCCAACCACAGTGTGGTGGATGTAGGATATAAGTCCAACCACAGTGTGGTGGATGTAGGATATAAGTCCAACCACAGTGTGGTGGATGTAGGATATAAGTCCAACCACAGTGTGGTGGATGTAGGATATAAGTCCAACCACAGTGTGGTGGATGTAGGATATAAGTCCAACCACAGTGTGGTGGATGTAGGATATAAGTCCAACCACAGTGTGGTGGATGTAGGATATAAGTCCAACCACAGTGTGGTGGATGTAGGATATAAGTCCAACCACAGTGTGGTGGATGTAGGATATAAGTCCAACCACAGTGTGGTGGATGTAGGATATAAGTCCAACCACAGTGTGGTGGATGTAGGATATAAGTCCAACCACAGTGTGGTGGATGTAGGATATAAGTCCAACCACAGTGTGGTGGATGTAGGATATAAGTCCAACCACAGTGTGGTGGATGTAGGATATAAGTCCAACCACAGTGTGGTGGATGTAGGATATAAGTCCAACCACAGTGTGGTGGATGTAGGATATAAGTCCAACCACAGTGTGGTGGATGTAGGATATAAGTCCAACCACAGTGTGGTGGATGTAGGATATAAGTCCAACCACAGTGTGGTGGATGTAGGATATAAGTCCAACCACAGTGTGGTGGATGTAGGATATAAGTCCAACCACAGTGTGGTGGATGTAGGATATAAGTCCAACCACAGTGTGGTGGATGTAGGATATAAGTCCAACCACAGTGTGGTGGATGTAGGATATAAGTCCAACCACAGTGTGGTGGATGTAGGATATAAGTCCAACCACAGTGTGGTGGATGTAGGATATAAGTCCAACCACAGTGTGGTGGATGTAGGATATAAGTCCAACCACAGTGTGGTGGATGTAGGATATAAGTCCAACCACAGTGTGGTGGATGTAGGATATAAGTCCAACCACAGTGTGGTGGATGTAGGATATAAGTCCAACCACAGTGTGGTGGATGTAGGATATAAGTCCAACCACAGTGTGGTGGATGTAGGATATAAGTCCAACCACAGTGTGGTGGATGTAGGATATAAGTCCAACCACAGTGTGGTGGATGTAGGATATAAGTCCAACCACAGTGTGGTGGATGTAGGATATAAGTCCAACCACAGTGTGGTGGATGTAGGATATAAGTCCAACCACAGTGTGGTGGATGTAGGATATAAGTCCAACCACAGTGTGGTGGATGTAGGATATAAGTCCAACCACAGTGTGGTGGATGTAGGATATAAGTCCAACCACAGTGTGGTGGATGTAGGATATAAGTCCAACCACAGTGTGGTGGATGTAGGATATAAGTCCAACCACAGTGTGGTGGATGTAGGATATAAGTCCAACCACAGTGTGGTGGATGTAGGATATAAGTCCAACCACAGTGTGGTGGATGTAGGATATAAGTCCAACCACAGTGTGGTGGATGTAGGATATAAGTCCAACCACAGTGTGGTGGATGTAGGATATAAGTCCAACCACAGTGTGGTGGATGTAGGATATAAGTCCAACCACAGTGTGGTGGATGTAGGATATAAGTCCAACCACAGTGTGGTGGATGTAGGATATAAGTCCAACCACAGTGTGGTGGATGTAGGATATAAGTCCAACCACAGTGTGGTGGATGTAGGATATAAGTCCAACCACAGTGTGGTGGATGTAGGATATAAGTCCAACCACAGTGTGGTGGATGTAGGATATAAGTCCAACCACAGTGTGGTGGATGTAGGATATAAGTCCAACCACAGTGTGGTGGATGTAGGATATAAGTCCAACCACAGTGTGGTGGATGTAGGATATAAGTCCAACCACAGTGTGGTGGATGTAGGATATAAGTCCAACCACAGTGTGGTGGATGTAGGATATAAGTCCAACCACAGTGTGGTGGATGTAGGATATAAGTCCAACCACAGTGTGGTGGATGTAGGATATAAGTCCAACCACAGTGTGGTGGATGTAGGATATAAGTCCAACCACAGTGTGGTGGATGTAGGATATAAGTCCAACCACAGTGTGGTGGATGTAGGATATAAGTCCAACCACAGTGTGGTGGATGTAGGATATAAGTCCAACCACAGTGTGGTGGATGTAGGATATAAGTCCAACCACAGTGTGGTGGATGTAGGATATAAGTCCAACCACAGTGTGGTGGATGTAGGATATAAGTCCAACCACAGTGTGGTGGATGTAGGATATAAGTCCAACCACAGTGTGGTGGATGTAGGATATAAGTCCAACCACAGTGTGGTGGATGTAGGATATAAGTCCAACCACAGTGTGGTGGATGTAGGATATAAGTCCAACCACAGTGTGGTGGATGTAGGATATAAGTCCAACCACAGTGTGGTGGATGTAGGATATAAGTCCAACCACAGTGTGGTGGATGTAGGATATAAGTCCAACCACAGTGTGGTGGATGTAGGATATAAGTCCAACCACAGTGTGGTGGATGTAGGATATAAGTCCAACCACAGTGTGGTGGATGTAGGATATAAGTCCAACCACAGTGTGGTGGATGTAGGATATAAGTCCAACCACAGTGTGGTGGATGTAGGATATAAGTCCAACCACAGTGTGGTGGATGTAGGATATAAGTCCAACCACAGTGTGGTGGATGTAGGATATAAGTCCAACCACAGTGTGGTGGATGTAGGATATAAGTCCAACCACAGTGTGGTGGATGTAGGATATAAGTCCAACCACAGTGTGGTGGATGTAGGATATAAGTCCAACCACAGTGTGGTGGATGTAGGATATAAGTCCAACCACAGTGTGGTGGATGTAGGATATAAGTCCAACCACAGTGTGGTGGATGTAGGATATAAGTCCAACCACAGTGTGGTGGATGTAGGATATAAGTCCAACCACAGTGTGGTGGATGTAGGATATAAGTCCAACCACAGTGTGGTGGATGTAGGATATAAGTCCAACCACAGTGTGGTGGATGTAGGATATAAGTCCAACCACAGTGTGGTGGATGTAGGATATAAGTCCAACCACAGTGTGGTGGATGTATGATATAAGTCCAACCACAGTGTGGTGGATGTAGGATATAAGTCCAACCACAGTGTGGTGGATGTAGGATATAAGTCCAACCACAGTGTGGTGGATGTAGGATATAAGTCCAACCACAGTGTGGTGGATGTAGGATATAAGTCCAACCACAGTGTGGTGGATGTAGGATATAAGTCCAACCACAGTGTGGTGGATGTAGGATATAAGTCCAACCACAGTGTGGTGGATGTAGGATATAAGTCCAACCACAGTGTGGTGGATGTAGGATATAAGTCCAACCACAGTGTGGTGGATGTAGGATATAAGTCCAACCACAGTGTGGTGGATGTAGGATATAAGTCCAACCACAGTGTGGTGGATGTAGGATATAAGTCCAACCACAGTGTGGTGGATGTAGGATATAAGTCCAACCACAGTGTGGTGGATGTAGGATATAAGTCCAACCACAGTGTGGTGGATGTAGGATATAAGTCCAACCACAGTGTGGTGGATGTAGGATATAAGTCCAACCACAGTGTGGTGGATGTAGGATATAAGTCCAACCACAGTGTGGTGGATGTAGGATATAAGTCCAACCACAGTGTGGTGGATGTAGGATATAAGTCCAACCACAGTGTGGTGGATGTAGGATATAAGTCCAACCACAGTGTGGTGGATGTAGGATATAAGTCCAACCACAGTGTGGTGGATGTAGGATATAAGTCCAACCACAGTGTGGTGGATGTAGGATATAAGTCCAACCACAGTGTGGTGGATGTAGGATATAAGTCCAACCACAGTGTGGTGGATGTAGGATATAAGTCCAACCACAGTGTGGTGGATGTAGGATATAAGTCCAACCACAGTGTGGTGGATGTAGGATATAAGTCCAACCACAGTGTGGTGGATGTAGGATATAAGTCCAACCACAGTGTGGTGGATGTAGGATATAAGTCCAACCACAGTGTGGTGGATGTAGGATATAAGTCCAACCACAGTGTGGTGGATGTAGGATATAAGTCCAACCACAGTGTGGTGGATGTAGGATATAAGTCCAACCACAGTGTGGTGGATGTAGGATATAAGTCCAACCACAGTGTGGTGGATGTAGGATATAAGTCCAACCACAGTGTGGTGGATGTAGGATATAGTCCAACCACAGTGTGGTGGATGTAGGATATAAAACCACAGTGTGGTGGATGTAGGATATAAGTCCAACCACAGTGTGGTGGATGTAGGATATAAGTCCAACCACAGTGTGGTGGATGTAGGATATAAGTCCAACCACAGTGTGGTGGATGTAGGATATAAGTCCAACCACAGTGTGGTGGATGTAGGATATAAGTCCAACCACAGTGTGGTGGATGTAGGATATAAGTCCAACCACAGTGTGGTGGATGTAGGATATAAGTCCAACCACAGTGTGGTGGATGTAGGATATAAGTCCAACCACAGTGTGGTGGATGTAGGATATAAGTCCAACCACAGTGTGGTGGATGTAGGATATAAGTCCAACCACAGTGTGGTGGATGTAGGATATAAGTCCAACCACAGTGTGGTGGATGTAGGATATAAGTCCAACCACAGTGTGGTGGATGTAGGATATAAGTCCAACCACAGTGTGGTGGATGTAGGATATAAGTCCAACCACAGTGTGGTGGATGTAGGATATAAGTCCAACCACAGTGTGGTGGATGTAGGATATAAGTCCAACCACAGTGTGGTGGATGTAGGATATAAGTCCAACCACAGTGTGGTGGATGTAGGATATAAGTCCAACCACAGTGTGGTGGATGTAGGATATAAGTCCAACCACAGTGTGGTGGATGTAGGATATAAGTCCAACCACAGTGTGGTGGATGTAGGATATAAGTCCAACCACAGTGTGGTGGATGTAGGATATAAGTCCAACCACAGTGTGGTGGATGTAGGATATAAGTCCAACCACAGTGTGGTGGATGTAGGATATAAGTCCAACCACAGTGTGGTGGATGTAGGATATAAGTCCAACCACAGTGTGGTGGATGTAGGATATAAGTCCAACCACAGTGTGGTGGATGTAGGATATAAGTCCAACCACAGTGTGGTGGATGTAGGATATAAGTCCAACCACAGTGTGGTGGATGTAGGATATAAGTCCAACCACAGTGTGGTGGATGTAGGATATAAGTCCAACCACAGTGTGGTGGATGTAGGATATAAGTCCAACCACAGTGTGGTGGATGTAGGATATAAGTCCAACCACAGTGTGGTGGATGTAGGATATAAGTCCAACCACAGTGTGGTGGATGTAGGATATAAGTCCAACCACAGTGTGGTGGATGTAGGATATAAGTCCAACCACAGTGTGGTGGATGTAGGATATAAGTCCAACCACAGTGTGGTGGATGTAGGATATAAGTCCAACCACAGTGTGGTGGATGTAGGATATAAGTCCAACCACAGTGTGGTGGATGTAGGATATAAGTCCAACCACAGTGTGGTGGATGTAGGATATAAGTCCAACCACAGTGTGGTGGATGTAGGATATAAGTCCAACCACAGTGTGGTGGATGTAGGATATAAGTCCAACCACAGTGTGGTGGATGTAGGATATAAGTCCAACCACAGTGTGGTGGATGTAGGATATAAGTCCAACCACAGTGTGGTGGATGTAGGATATAAGTCCAACCACAGTGTGGTGGATGTAGGATATAAGTCCAACCACAGTGTGGTGGATGTAGGATATAAGTCCAACCACAGTGTGGTGGATGTAGGATATAAGTCCAACCACAGTGTGGTGGATGTAGGATATAAGTCCAACCACAGTGTGGTGGATGTAGGATATAAGTCCAACCACAGTGTGGTGGATGTAGGATATAAGTCCAACCACAGTGTGGTGGATGTAGGATATAAGTCCAACCACAGTGTGGTGGATGTAGGATATAAGTCCAACCACAGTGTGGTGGATGTAGGATATAAGTCCAACCACAGTGTGGTGGATGTAGGATATAAGTCCAACCACAGTGTGGTGGATGTAGGATATAAGTCCAACCACAGTGTGGTGGATGTAGGATATAAGTCCAACCACAGTGTGGTGGATGTAGGATATAAGTCCAACCACAGTGTGGTGGATGTAGGATATAAGTCCAACCACAGTGTGGTGGATGTAGGATATAAGTCCAACCACAGTGTGGTGGATGTAGGATATAAGTCCAACCACAGTGTGGTGGATGTAGGATATAAGTCCAACCACAGTGTGGTGGATGTAGGATATAAGTCCAACCACAGTGTGGTGGATGTAGGATATAAGTCCAACCACAGTGTGGTGGATGTAGGATATAAGTCCAACCACAGTGTGGTGGATGTAGGATATAAGTCCAACCACAGTGTGGTGGATGTAGGATATAAGTCCAACCACAGTGTGGTGGATGTAGGATATAAGTCCAACCACAGTGTGGTGGATGTAGGATATAAGTCCAACCACAGTGTGGTGGATGTAGGATATAAGTCCAACCACAGTGTGGTGGATGTAGGATATAAGTCCAACCACAGTGTGGTGGATGTAGGATATAAGTCCAACCACAGTGTGGTGGATGTAGGATATAAGTCCAACCACAGTGTGGTGGATGTAGGATATAAGTCCAACCACAGTGTGGTGGATGTAGGATATAAGTCCAACCACAGTGTGGTGGATGTAGGATATAAGTCCAACCACAGTGTGGTGGATGTAGGATATAAGTCCAACCACAGTGTGGTGGATGTAGGATATAAGTCCAACCACAGTGTGGTGGATGTAGGATATAAGTCCAACCACAGTGTGGTGGATGTAGGATATAAGTCCAACCACAGTGTGGTGGATGTAGGATATAAGTCCAACCACAGTGTGGTGGATGTAGGATATAAGTCCAACCACAGTGTGGTGGATGTAGGATATAAGTCCAACCACAGTGTGGTGGATGTAGGATATAAGTCCAACCACAGTGTGGTGGATGTAGGATATAAGTCCAACCACAGTGTGGTGGATGTAGGATATAAGTCCAACCACAGTGTGGTGGATGTAGGATATAAGTCCAACCACAGTGTGGTGGATGTAGGATATAAGTCCAACCACAGTGTGGTGGATGTAGGATATAAGTCCAACCACAGTGTGGTGGATGTAGGATATAAGTCCAACCACAGTGTGGTGGATGTAGGATATAAGTCCAACCACAGTGTGGTGGATGTAGGATATAAGTCCAACCACAGTGTGGTGGATGTAGGATATAAGTCCAACCACAGTGTGGTGGATGTAGGATATAAGTCCAACCACAGTGTGGTGGATGTAGGATATAAGTCCAACCACAGTGTGGTGGATGTAGGATATAAGTCCAACCACAGTGTGGTGGATGTAGGATATAAGTCCAACCACAGTGTGGTGGATGTAGGATATAAGTCCAACCACAGTGTGGTGGATGTAGGATATAAGTCCAACCACAGTGTGGTGGATGTAGGATATAAGTCCAACCACAGTGTGGTGGATGTAGGATATAAGTCCAACCACAGTGTGGTGGATGTAGGATATAAGTCCAACCACAGTGTGGTGGATGTAGGATATAAGTCCAACCACAGTGTGGTGGATGTAGGATATAAGTCCAACCACAGTGTGGTGGATGTAGGATATAAGTCCAACCACAGTGTGGTGGATGTAGGATATAAGTCCAACCACAGTGTGGTGGATGTAGGATATAAGTCCAACCACAGTGTGGTGGATGTAGGATATAAGTCCAACCACAGTGTGGTGGATGTAGGATATAAGTCCAACCACAGTGTGGTGGATGTAGGATATAAGTCCAACCACAGTGTGGTGGATGTAGGATATAAGTCCAACCACAGTGTGGTGGATGTAGGATATAAGTCCAACCACAGTGTGGTGGATGTAGGATATAAGTCCAACCACAGTGTGGTGGATGTAGGATATAAGTCCAACCACAGTGTGGTGGATGTAGGATATAAGTCCAACCACAGTGTGGTGGATGTAGGATATAAGTCCAACCACAGTGTGGTGGATGTAGGATATAAGTCCAACCACAGTGTGGTGGATGTAGGATATAAGTCCAACCACAGTGTGGTGGATGTAGGATATAAGTCCAACCACAGTGTGGTGGATGTAGGATATAAGTCCAACCACAGTGTGGTGGATGTAGGATATAAGTCCAACCACAGTGTGGTGGATGTAGGATATAAGTCCAACCACAGTGTGGTGGATGTAGGATATAAGTCCAACCACAGTGTGGTGGATGTAGGATATAAGTCCAACCACAGTGTGGTGGATGTAGGATATAAGTCCAACCACAGTGTGGTGGATGTAGGATATAAGTCCAACCACAGTGTGGTGGATGTAGGATATAAGTCCAACCACAGTGTGGTGGATGTAGGATATAAGTCCAACCACAGTGTGGTGGATGTAGGATATAAGTCCAACCACAGTGTGGTGGATGTAGGATATAAGTCCAACCACAGTGTGGTGGATGTAGGATATAAGTCCAACCACAGTGTGGTGGATGTAGGATATAAGTCCAACCACAGTGTGGTGGATGTAGGATATAAGTCCAACCACAGTGTGGTGGATGTAGGATATAAGTCCAACCACAGTGTGGTGGATGTAGGATATAAGTCCAACCACAGTGTGGTGGATGTAGGATATAAGTCCAACCACAGTGTGGTGGATGTAGGATATAAGTCCAACCACAGTGTGGTGGATGTAGGATATAAGTCCAACCACAGTGTGGTGGATGTAGGATATAAGTCCAACCACAGTGTGGTGGATGTAGGATATAAGTCCAACCACAGTGTGGTGGATGTAGGATATAAGTCCAACCACAGTGTGGTGGATGTAGGATATAAGTCCAACCACAGTGTGGTGGATGTAGGATATAAGTCCAACCACAGTGTGGTGGATGTAGGATATAAGTCCAACCACAGTGTGGTGGATGTAGGATATAAGTCCAACCACAGTGTGGTGGATGTAGGATATAAGTCCAACCACAGTGTGGTGGATGTAGGATATAAGTCCAACCACAGTGTGGTGGATGTAGGATATAAGTCCAACCACAGTGTGGTGGATGTAGGATATAAGTCCAACCACAGTGTGGTGGATGTAGGATATAAGTCCAACCACAGTGTGGTGGATGTAGGATATAAGTCCAACCACAGTGTGGTGGATGTAGGATATAAGTCCAACCACAGTGTGGTGGATGTAGGATATAAGTCCAACCACAGTGTGGTGGATGTAGGATATAAGTCCAACCACAGTGTGGTGGATGTAGGATATAAGTCCAACCACAGTGTGGTGGATGTAGGATATAAGTCCAACCACAGTGTGGTGGATGTAGGATATAAGTCCAACCACAGTGTGGTGGATGTAGGATATAAGTCCAACCACAGTGTGGTGGATGTAGGATATAAGTCCAACCACAGTGTGGTGGATGTAGGATATAAGTCCAACCACAGTGTGGTGGATGTAGGATATAAGTCCAACCACAGTGTGGTGGATGTAGGATATAAGTCCAACCACAGTGTGGTGGATGTAGGATATAAGTCCAACCACAGTGTGGTGGATGTAGGATATAAGTCCAACCACAGTGTGGTGGATGTAGGATATAAGTCCAACCACAGTGTGGTGGATGTAGGATATAAGTCCAACCACAGTGTGGTGGATGTAGGATATAAGTCCAACCACAGTGTGGTGGATGTAGGATATAAGTCCAACCACAGTGTGGTGGATGTAGGATATAAGTCCAACCACAGTGTGGTGGATGTAGGATATAAGTCCAACCACAGTGTGGTGGATGTAGGATATAAGTCCAACCACAGTGTGGTGGATGTAGGATATAAGTCCAACCACAGTGTGGTGGATGTAGGATATAAGTCCAACCACAGTGTGGTGGATGTAGGATATAAGTCCAACCACAGTGTGGTGGATGTAGGATATAAGTCCAACCACAGTGTGGTGGATGTAGGATATAAGTCCAACCACAGTGTGGTGGATGTAGGATATAAGTCCAACCACAGTGTGGTGGATGTAGGATATAAGTCCAACCACAGTGTGGTGGATGTAGGATATAAGTCCAACCACAGTGTGGTGGATGTAGGATATAAGTCCAACCACAGTGTGGTGGATGTAGGATATAAGTCCAACCACAGTGTGGTGGATGTAGGATATAAGTCCAACCACAGTGTGGTGGATGTAGGATATAAGTCCAACCACAGTGTGGTGGATGTAGGATATAAGTCCAACCACAGTGTGGTGGATGTAGGATATAAGTCCAACCACAGTGTGGTGGATGTAGGATATAAGTCCAACCACAGTGTGGTGGATGTAGGATATAAGTCCAACCACAGTGTGGTGGATGTAGGATATAAGTCCAACCACAGTGTGGTGGATGTAGGATATAAGTCCAACCACAGTGTGGTGGATGTAGGATATAAGTCCAACCACAGTGTGGTGGATGTAGGATATAAGTCCAACCACAGTGTGGTGGATGTAGGATATAAGTCCAACCACAGTGTGGTGGATGTAGGATATAAGTCCAACCACAGTGTGGTGGATGTAGGATATAAGTCCAACCACAGTGTGGTGGATGTAGGATATAAGTCCAACCACAGTGTGGTGGATGTAGGATATAAGTCCAACCACAGTGTGGTGGATGTAGGATATAAGTCCAACCACAGTGTGGTGGATGTAGGATATAAGTCCAACCACAGTGTGGTGGATGTAGGATATAAGTCCAACCACAGTGTGGTGGATGTAGGATATAAGTCCAACCACAGTGTGGTGGATGTAGGATATAAGTCCAACCACAGTGTGGTGGATGTAGGATATAAGTCCAACCACAGTGTGGTGGATGTAGGATATAAGTCCAACCACAGTGTGGTGGATGTAGGATATAAGTCCAACCACAGTGTGGTGGATGTAGGATATAAGTCCAACCACAGTGTGGTGGATGTAGGATATAAGTCCAACCACAGTGTGGTGGATGTAGGATATAAGTCCAACCACAGTGTGGTGGATGTAGGATATAAGTCCAACCACAGTGTGGTGGATGTAGGATATAAGTCCAACCACAGTGTGGTGGATGTAGGATATAAGTCCAACCACAGTGTGGTGGATGTAGGATATAAGTCCAACCACAGTGTGGTGGATGTAGGATATAAGTCCAACCACAGTGTGGTGGATGTAGGATATAAGTCCAACCACAGTGTGGTGGATGTAGGATATAAGTCCAACCACAGTGTGGTGGATGTAGGATATAAGTCCAACCACAGTGTGGTGGATGTAGGATATAAGTCCAACCACAGTGTGGTGGATGTAGGATATAAGTCCAACCACAGTGTGGTGGATGTAGGATATAAGTCCAACCACAGTGTGGTGGATGTAGGATATAAGTCCAACCACAGTGTGGTGGATGTAGGATATAAGTCCAACCACAGTGTGGTGGATGTAGGATATAAGTCCAACCACAGTGTGGTGGATGTAGGATATAAGTCCAACCACAGTGTGGTGGATGTAGGATATAAGTCCAACCACAGTGTGGTGGATGTAGGATATAAGTCCAACCACAGTGTGGTGGATGTAGGATATAAGTCCAACCACAGTGTGGTGGATGTAGGATATAAGTCCAACCACAGTGTGGTGGATGTAGGATATAAGTCCAACCACAGTGTGGTGGATGTAGGATATAAGTCCAACCACAGTGTGGTGGATGTAGGATATAAGTCCAACCACAGTGTGGTGGATGTAGGATATAAGTCCAACCACAGTGTGGTGGATGTAGGATATAAGTCCAACCACAGTGTGGTGGATGTAGGATATAAGTCCAACCACAGTGTGGTGGATGTAGGATATAAGTCCAACCACAGTGTGGTGGATGTAGGATATAAGTCCAACCACAGTGTGGTGGATGTAGGATATAAGTCCAACCACAGTGTGGTGGATGTAGGATATAAGTCCAACCACAGTGTGGTGGATGTAGGATATAAGTCCAACCACAGTGTGGTGGATGTAGGATATAAGTCCAACCACAGTGTGGTGGATGTAGGATATAAGTCCAACCACAGTGTGGTGGATGTAGGATATAAGTCCAACCACAGTGTGGTGGATGTAGGATATAAGTCCAACCACAGTGTGGTGGATGTAGGATATAAGTCCAACCACAGTGTGGTGGATGTAGGATATAAGTCCAACCACAGTGTGGTGGATGTAGGATATAAGTCCAACCACAGTGTGGTGGATGTAGGATATAAGTCCAACCACAGTGTGGTGGATGTAGGATATAAGTCCAACCACAGTGTGGTGGATGTAGGATATAAGTCCAACCACAGTGTGGTGGATGTAGGATATAAGTCCAACCACAGTGTGGTGGATGTAGGATATAAGTCCAACCACAGTGTGGTGGATGTAGGATATAAGTCCAACCACAGTGTGGTGGATGTAGGATATAAGTCCAACCACAGTGTGGTGGATGTAGGATATAAGTCCAACCACAGTGTGGTGGATGTAGGATATAAGTCCAACCACAGTGTGGTGGATGTAGGATATAAGTCCAACCACAGTGTGGTGGATGTAGGATATAAGTCCAACCACAGTGTGGTGGATGTAGGATATAAGTCCAACCACAGTGTGGTGGATGTAGGATATAAGTCCAACCACAGTGTGGTGGATGTAGGATATAAGTCCAACCACAGTGTGGTGGATGTAGGATATAAGTCCAACCACAGTGTGGTGGATGTAGGATATAAGTCCAACCACAGTGTGGTGGATGTAGGATATAAGTCCAACCACAGTGTGGTGGATGTAGGATATAAGTCCAACCACAGTGTGGTGGATGTAGGATATAAGTCCAACCACAGTGTGGTGGATGTAGGATATAAGTCCAACCACAGTGTGGTGGATGTAGGATATAAGTCCAACCACAGTGTGGTGGATGTAGGATATAAGTCCAACCACAGTGTGGTGGATGTAGGATATAAGTCCAACCACAGTGTGGTGGATGTAGGATATAAGTCCAACCACAGTGTGGTGGATGTAGGATATAAGTCCAACCACAGTGTGGTGGATGTAGGATATAAGTCCAACCACAGTGTGGTGGATGTAGGATATAAGTCCAACCACAGTGTGGTGGATGTAGGATATAAGTCCAACCACAGTGTGGTGGATGTAGGATATAAGTCCAACCACAGTGTGGTGGATGTAGGATATAAGTCCAACCACAGTGTGGTGGATGTAGGATATAAGTCCAACCACAGTGTGGTGGATGTAGGATATAAGTCCAACCACAGTGTGGTGGATGTAGGATATAAGTCCAACCACAGTGTGGTGGATGTAGGATATAAGTCCAACCACAGTGTGGTGGATGTAGGATATAAGTCCAACCACAGTGTGGTGGATGTAGGATATAAGTCCAACCACAGTGTGGTGGATGTAGGATATAAGTCCAACCACAGTGTGGTGGATGTAGGATATAAGTCCAACCACAGTGTGGTGGATGTAGGATATAAGTCCAACCACAGTGTGGTGGATGTAGGATATAAGTCCAACCACAGTGTGGTGGATGTAGGATATAAGTCCAACCACAGTGTGGTGGATGTAGGATATAAGTCCAACCACAGTGTGGTGGATGTAGGATATAAGTCCAACCACAGTGTGGTGGATGTAGGATATAAGTCCAACCACAGTGTGGTGGATGTAGGATATAAGTCCAACCACAGTGTGGTGGATGTAGGATATAAGTCCAACCACAGTGTGGTGGATGTAGGATATAAGTCCAACCACAGTGTGGTGGATGTAGGATATAAGTCCAACCACAGTGTGGTGGATGTAGGATATAAGTCCAACCACAGTGTGGTGGATGTAGGATATAAGTCCAACCACAGTGTGGTGGATGTAGGATATAAGTCCAACCACAGTGTGGTGGATGTAGGATATAAGTCCAACCACAGTGTGGTGGATGTAGGATATAAGTCCAACCACAGTGTGGTGGATGTAGGATATAAGTCCAACCACAGTGTGGTGGATGTAGGATATAAGTCCAACCACAGTGTGGTGGATGTAGGATATAAGTCCAACCACAGTGTGGTGGATGTAGGATATAAGTCCAACCACAGTGTGGTGGATGTAGGATATAAGTCCAACCACAGTGTGGTGGATGTAGGATATAAGTCCAACCACAGTGTGGTGGATGTAGGATATAAGTCCAACCACAGTGTGGTGGATGTAGGATATAAGTCCAACCACAGTGTGGTGGATGTAGGATATAAGTCCAACCACAGTGTGGTGGATGTAGGATATAAGTCCAACCACAGTGTGGTGGATGTAGGATATAAGTCCAACCACAGTGTGGTGGATGTAGGATATAAGTCCAACCACAGTGTGGTGGATGTAGGATATAAGTCCAACCACAGTGTGGTGGATGTAGGATATAAGTCCAACCACAGTGTGGTGGATGTAGGATATAAGTCCAACCACAGTGTGGTGGATGTAGGATATAAGTCCAACCACAGTGTGGTGGATGTAGGATATAAGTCCAACCACAGTGTGGTGGATGTAGGATATAAGTCCAACCACAGTGTGGTGGATGTAGGATATAAGTCCAACCACAGTGTGGTGGATGTAGGATATAAGTCCAACCACAGTGTGGTGGATGTAGGATATAAGTCCAACCACAGTGTGGTGGATGTAGGATATAAGTCCAACCACAGTGTGGTGGATGTAGGATATAAGTCCAACCACAGTGTGGTGGATGTAGGATATAAGTCCAACCACAGTGTGGTGGATGTAGGATATAAGTCCAACCACAGTGTGGTGGATGTAGGATATAAGTCCAACCACAGTGTGGTGGATGTAGGATATAAGTCCAACCACAGTGTGGTGGATGTAGGATATAAGTCCAACCACAGTGTGGTGGATGTAGGATATAAGTCCAACCACAGTGTGGTGGATGTAGGATATAAGTCCAACCACAGTGTGGTGGATGTAGGATATAAGTCCAACCACAGTGTGGTGGATGTAGGATATAAGTCCAACCACAGTGTGGTGGATGTAGGATATAAGTCCAACCACAGTGTGGTGGATGTAGGATATAAGTCCAACCACAGTGTGGTGGATGTAGGATATAAGTCCAACCACAGTGTGGTGGATGTAGGATATAAGTCCAACCACAGTGTGGTGGATGTAGGATATAAGTCCAACCACAGTGTGGTGGATGTAGGATATAAGTCCAACCACAGTGTGGTGGATGTAGGATATAAGTCCAACCACAGTGTGGTGGATGTAGGATATAAGTCCAACCACAGTGTGGTGGATGTAGGATATAAGTCCAACCACAGTGTGGTGGATGTAGGATATAAGTCCAACCACAGTGTGGTGGATGTAGGATATAAGTCCAACCACAGTGTGGTGGATGTAGGATATAAGTCCAACCACAGTGTGGTGGATGTAGGATATAAGTCCAACCACAGTGTGGTGGATGTAGGATATAAGTCCAACCACAGTGTGGTGGATGTAGGATATAAGTCCAACCACAGTGTGGTGGATGTAGGATATAAGTCCAACCACAGTGTGGTGGATGTAGGATATAAGTCCAACCACAGTGTGGTGGATGTAGGATATAAGTCCAACCACAGTGTGGTGGATGTAGGATATAAGTCCAACCACAGTGTGGTGGATGTAGGATATAAGTCCAACCACAGTGTGGTGGATGTAGGATATAAGTCCAACCACAGTGTGGTGGATGTAGGATATAAGTCCAACCACAGTGTGGTGGATGTAGGATATAAGTCCAACCACAGTGTGGTGGATGTAGGATATAAGTCCAACCACAGTGTGGTGGATGTAGGATATAAGTCCAACCACAGTGTGGTGGATGTAGGATATAAGTCCAACCACAGTGTGGTGGATGTAGGATATAAGTCCAACCACAGTGTGGTGGATGTAGGATATAAGTCCAACCACAGTGTGGTGGATGTAGGATATAAGTCCAACCACAGTGTGGTGGATGTAGGATATAAGTCCAACCACAGTGTGGTGGATGTAGGATATAAGTCCAACCACAGTGTGGTGGATGTAGGATATAAGTCCAACCACAGTGTGGTGGATGTAGGATATAAGTCCAACCACAGTGTGGTGGATGTAGGATATAAGTCCAACCACAGTGTGGTGGATGTAGGATATAAGTCCAACCACAGTGTGGTGGATGTAGGATATAAGTCCAACCACAGTGTGGTGGATGTAGGATATAAGTCCAACCACAGTGTGGTGGATGTAGGATATAAGTCCAACCACAGTGTGGTGGATGTAGGATATAAGTCCAACCACAGTGTGGTGGATGTAGGATATAAGTCCAACCACAGTGTGGTGGATGTAGGATATAAGTCCAACCACAGTGTGGTGGATGTAGGATATAAGTCCAACCACAGTGTGGTGGATGTAGGATATAAGTCCAACCACAGTGTGGTGGATGTAGGATATAAGTCCAACCACAGTGTGGTGGATGTAGGATATAAGTCCAACCACAGTGTGGTGGATGTAGGATATAAGTCCAACCACAGTGTGGTGGATGTAGGATATAAGTCCAACCACAGTGTGGTGGATGTAGGATATAAGTCCAACCACAGTGTGGTGGATGTAGGATATAAGTCCAACCACAGTGTGGTGGATGTAGGATATAAGTCCAACCACAGTGTGGTGGATGTAGGATATAAGTCCAACCACAGTGTGGTGGATGTAGGATATAAGTCCAACCACAGTGTGGTGGATGTAGGATATAAGTCCAACCACAGTGTGGTGGATGTAGGATATAAGTCCAACCACAGTGTGGTGGATGTAGGATATAAGTCCAACCACAGTGTGGTGGATGTAGGATATAAGTCCAACCACAGTGTGGTGGATGTAGGATATAAGTCCAACCACAGTGTGGTGGATGTAGGATATAAGTCCAACCACAGTGTGGTGGATGTAGGATATAAGTCCAACCACAGTGTGGTGGATGTAGGATATAAGTCCAACCACAGTGTGGTGGATGTAGGATATAAGTCCAACCACAGTGTGGTGGATGTAGGATATAAGTCCAACCACAGTGTGGTGGATGTAGGATATAAGTCCAACCACAGTGTGGTGGATGTAGGATATAAGTCCAACCACAGTGTGGTGGATGTAGGATATAAGTCCAACCACAGTGTGGTGGATGTAGGATATAAGTCCAACCACAGTGTGGTGGATGTAGGATATAAGTCCAACCACAGTGTGGTGGATGTAGGATATAAGTCCAACCACAGTGTGGTGGATGTAGGATATAAGTCCAACCACAGTGTGGTGGATGTAGGATATAAGTCCAACCACAGTGTGGTGGATGTAGGATATAAGTCCAACCACAGTGTGGTGGATGTAGGATATAAGTCCAACCACAGTGTGGTGGATGTAGGATATAAGTCCAACCACAGTGTGGTGGATGTAGGATATAAGTCCAACCACAGTGTGGTGGATGTAGGATATAAGTCCAACCACAGTGTGGTGGATGTAGGATATAAGTCCAACCACAGTGTGGTGGATGTAGGATATAAGTCCAACCACAGTGTGGTGGATGTAGGATATAAGTCCAACCACAGTGTGGTGGATGTAGGATATAAGTCCAACCACAGTGTGGTGGATGTAGGATATAAGTCCAACCACAGTGTGGTGGATGTAGGATATAAGTCCAACCACAGTGTGGTGGATGTAGGATATAAGTCCAACCACAGTGTGGTGGATGTAGGATATAAGTCCAACCACAGTGTGGTGGATGTAGGATATAAGTCCAACCACAGTGTGGTGGATGTAGGATATAAGTCCAACCACAGTGTGGTGGATGTAGGATATAAGTCCAACCACAGTGTGGTGGATGTAGGATATAAGTCCAACCACAGTGTGGTGGATGTAGGATATAAGTCCAACCACAGTGTGGTGGATGTAGGATATAAGTCCAACCACAGTGTGGTGGATGTAGGATATAAGTCCAACCACAGTGTGGTGGATGTAGGATATAAGTCCAACCACAGTGTGGTGGATGTAGGATATAAGTCCAACCACAGTGTGGTGGATGTAGGATATAAGTCCAACCACAGTGTGGTGGATGTAGGATATAAGTCCAACCACAGTGTGGTGGATGTAGGATATAAGTCCAACCACAGTGTGGTGGATGTAGGATATAAGTCCAACCACAGTGTGGTGGATGTAGGATATAAGTCCAACCACAGTGTGGTGGATGTAGGATATAAGTCCAACCACAGTGTGGTGGATGTAGGATATAAGTCCAACCACAGTGTGGTGGATGTAGGATATAAGTCCAACCACAGTGTGGTGGATGTAGGATATAAGTCCAACCACAGTGTGGTGGATGTAGGATATAAGTCCAACCACAGTGTGGTGGATGTAGGATATAAGTCCAACCACAGTGTGGTGGATGTAGGATATAAGTCCAACCACAGTGTGGTGGATGTAGGATATAAGTCCAACCACAGTGTGGTGGATGTAGGATATAAGTCCAACCACAGTGTGGTGGATGTAGGATATAAGTCCAACCACAGTGTGGTGGATGTAGGATATAAGTCCAACCACAGTGTGGTGGATGTAGGATATAAGTCCAACCACAGTGTGGTGGATGTAGGATATAAGTCCAACCACAGTGTGGTGGATGTAGGATATAAGTCCAACCACAGTGTGGTGGATGTAGGATATAAGTCCAACCACAGTGTGGTGGATGTAGGATATAAGTCCAACCACAGTGTGGTGGATGTAGGATATAAGTCCAACCACAGTGTGGTGGATGTAGGATATAAGTCCAACCACAGTGTGGTGGATGTAGGATATAAGTCCAACCACAGTGTGGTGGATGTAGGATATAAGTCCAACCACAGTGTGGTGGATGTAGGATATAAGTCCAACCACAGTGTGGTGGATGTAGGATATAAGTCCAACCACAGTGTGGTGGATGTAGGATATAAGTCCAACCACAGTGTGGTGGATGTAGGATATAAGTCCAACCACAGTGTGGTGGATGTAGGATATAAGTCCAACCACAGTGTGGTGGATGTAGGATATAAGTCCAACCACAGTGTGGTGGATGTAGGATATAAGTCCAACCACAGTGTGGTGGATGTAGGATATAAGTCCAACCACAGTGTGGTGGATGTAGGATATAAGTCCAACCACAGTGTGGTGGATGTAGGATATAAGTCCAACCACAGTGTGGTGGATGTAGGATATAAGTCCAACCACAGTGTGGTGGATGTAGGATATAAGTCCAACCACAGTGTGGTGGATGTAGGATATAAGTCCAACCACAGTGTGGTGGATGTAGGATATAAGTCCAACCACAGTGTGGTGGATGTAGGATATAAGTCCAACCACAGTGTGGTGGATGTAGGATATAAGTCCAACCACAGTGTGGTGGATGTAGGATATAAGTCCAACCACAGTGTGGTGGATGTAGGATATAAGTCCAACCACAGTGTGGTGGATGTAGGATATAAGTCCAACCACAGTGTGGTGGATGTAGGATATAAGTCCAACCACAGTGTGGTGGATGTAGGATATAAGTCCAACCACAGTGTGGTGGATGTAGGATATAAGTCCAACCACAGTGTGGTGGATGTAGGATATAAGTCCAACCACAGTGTGGTGGATGTAGGATATAAGTCCAACCACAGTGTGGTGGATGTAGGATATAAGTCCAACCACAGTGTGGTGGATGTAGGATATAAGTCCAACCACAGTGTGGTGGATGTAGGATATAAGTCCAACCACAGTGTGGTGGATGTAGGATATAAGTCCAACCACAGTGTGGTGGATGTAGGATATAAGTCCAACCACAGTGTGGTGGATGTAGGATATAAGTCCAACCACAGTGTGGTGGATGTAGGATATAAGTCCAACCACAGTGTGGTGGATGTAGGATATAAGTCCAACCACAGTGTGGTGGATGTAGGATATAAGTCCAACCACAGTGTGGTGGATGTAGGATATAAGTCCAACCACAGTGTGGTGGATGTAGGATATAAGTCCAACCACAGTGTGGTGGATGTAGGATATAAGTCCAACCACAGTGTGGTGGATGTAGGATATAAGTCCAACCACAGTGTGGTGGATGTAGGATATAAGTCCAACCACAGTGTGGTGGATGTAGGATATAAGTCCAACCACAGTGTGGTGGATGTAGGATATAAGTCCAACCACAGTGTGGTGGATGTAGGATATAAGTCCAACCACAGTGTGGTGGATGTAGGATATAAGTCCAACCACAGTGTGGTGGATGTAGGATATAAGTCCAACCACAGTGTGGTGGATGTAGGATATAAGTCCAACCACAGTGTGGTGGATGTAGGATATAAGTCCAACCACAGTGTGGTGGATGTAGGATATAAGTCCAACCACAGTGTGGTGGATGTAGGATATAAGTCCAACCACAGTGTGGTGGATGTAGGATATAAGTCCAACCACAGTGTGGTGGATGTAGGATATAAGTCCAACCACAGTGTGGTGGATGTAGGATATAAGTCCAACCACAGTGTGGTGGATGTAGGATATAAGTCCAACCACAGTGTGGTGGATGTAGGATATAAGTCCAACCACAGTGTGGTGGATGTAGGATATAAGTCCAACCACAGTGTGGTGGATGTAGGATATAAGTCCAACCACAGTGTGGTGGATGTAGGATATAAGTCCAACCACAGTGTGGTGGATGTAGGATATAAGTCCAACCACAGTGTGGTGGATGTAGGATATAAGTCCAACCACAGTGTGGTGGATGTAGGATATAAGTCCAACCACAGTGTGGTGGATGTAGGATATAAGTCCAACCACAGTGTGGTGGATGTAGGATATAAGTCCAACCACAGTGTGGTGGATGTAGGATATAAGTCCAACCACAGTGTGGTGGATGTAGGATATAAGTCCAACCACAGTGTGGTGGATGTAGGATATAAGTCCAACCACAGTGTGGTGGATGTAGGATATAAGTCCAACCACAGTGTGGTGGATGTAGGATATAAGTCCAACCACAGTGTGGTGGATGTAGGATATAAGTCCAACCACAGTGTGGTGGATGTAGGATATAAGTCCAACCACAGTGTGGTGGATGTAGGATATAAGTCCAACCACAGTGTGGTGGATGTAGGATATAAGTCCAACCACAGTGTGGTGGATGTAGGATATAAGTCCAACCACAGTGTGGTGGATGTAGGATATAAGTCCAACCACAGTGTGGTGGATGTAGGATATAAGTCCAACCACAGTGTGGTGGATGTAGGATATAAGTCCAACCACAGTGTGGTGGATGTAGGATATAAGTCCAACCACAGTGTGGTGGATGTAGGATATAAGTCCAACCACAGTGTGGTGGATGTAGGATATAAGTCCAACCACAGTGTGGTGGATGTAGGATATAAGTCCAACCACAGTGTGGTGGATGTAGGATATAAGTCCAACCACAGTGTGGTGGATGTAGGATATAAGTCCAACCACAGTGTGGTGGATGTAGAGTAGAAGTCCAGCCACAGTGTGGTGGATGTAGAGTAGAAGTCCAGCCACAGTGTGGTGGATGTAGAGTAGAAGTCCAGCCACAGTGTGGTGGATGTAGAGTAGACGTCCAGCCACAGTGTGGTGGATGTAGAGTAGACGTCCAGCCACAGTGTGGTGGATGTAGAGTAGAAGTCCAGCCACAGTGTGGTTAAGGGAGTCCCGTGACCTTGAATTTTGCATAATCAGCATAAATTGATAATATATTAAAATGCGGCTTTTAGCAAGTAATTGTCTAGATTCTGCATAAAGTAAAGCAGGCATAGATAAGATATAATGTGTGTTAAGTGTCACCTTTAAGGATAAATAGTCACGTGACAGTGACGTCACTTCTGGTCGCAGTTAAAAAAATACCCTTAAATTTTGTCTATTCTCCTTATTTGTGTTTTTGTGTTTTTTGCATCTTTCTGTTTTGTGATTCAAAACTACATTTTATAACATATGAAAAGCAGTAAAAGATAATTTAAGAAGTGTTATTTCAGATGCATGATTTATCATTAAGCGATTTTTCACTTGTATGGTGACCCTATGGCGTTCCTCTTGAAAAAGACTTGGCACAAATGTACAAGGAAGCCATCTTGTTTTTGTGGTAAATACAGTCCTCAAGCATGTGAACGATGAAAAGATGGATTCAAGCATACTTCGTAAAAGACAAAGAACTGAGCCTTATTGTATAATACATTGTACTGATGACAACACAACGTTAATCAGTCCAAATTCTCTTGACTCATGGAAAACGTTGCAAAAAGCTGGTGAAATCAGAGATCACGAAGGCATTCTTAGTGTACAGGTTGCCGATGACCAAATCCCGAATGGCGTATTTTACCATCGCAAATGTCGAAGCACGTTTACACACAAACATGACTTAGATCGAATTCAAAAGAGTAAGAATGATGAAAAAGAGAAGGAGGTGGAGGTGGAGACGAGTCATCTAGAGAAGAGATCATCTATAAGACAAGGTAAGATGCTTGTTCGGCTTTATAAAAAAAGTAAGGATCTTAAACAAATAAGATAATCATAAAGTAGCTAGCTGTGTATGGAAAGAAAAGTATCAGTATTGCAGAATTTTAGTTATAGTTATAGTTATCTATATTAATATCTTGTTTGTGTTCTATTATGAAAAGTAAAATTGTTAATAAAATTATAAAAACATTACTTTATTTAAGGAAAGCCAAGTACTTCCAGCTCCCGGGTGTACGAGAAACAGTGCATCTTCTGTGAAAAGAAAGAGAAGTTTTTAAGGGTTCAAAATCAAGGGAAGGCTTAACACAAGCCAGACAACTCAGAGTCGATGACACAGTGAAAAAAGCTGCAGAAATAAAACATGACAAGAGAATCCTGGCCCTGGCAAGCCGAGAGCTGGTTGCAGCCGAAGCTCACTGACACCATTCCTGCTACAAGAATTATACGAGGGCAACGAGCAAATCTGTGAATACAACAGATACTGAAGAACTTCCTGATAGTTATACTGAAGCCGACCTCAACGCATTTTCTAGATTGTGCGATTATATAAGGAATGAATTATTTCAGAGCAATAATATAATGGAGCTTGTACAATTAAGTGATATGCTTAGAGGATGGATGTTGGAATCTGGGGTAACAGAAATCAAACCGTCAACATTAACTCCCTTAAGAAGATAACTTATTGTTTAATTTGGAAATTCTCTGCTCCAGAAGAACGTCTCACAATCTACAATGTTGGCAAGCGAGTTGGGCCCCCGCCAAGAAATGTGAGGGATGTTGACGGCGAAACAATTCTTAAAGAATTTACAAAGAAGAATCTGCTGTTCATCCTTGCTCGTCTACATTATGCAGCCCATCAACAAAAGGTCAGCAGCTGGAATGGGTTTAACATCACGGTTCACGACAAAGACGCCATCATTCCCAATAATGTAGGCTATTTGCCGACCATTAAATTAATGCACCAGCCACTGATGTTTCCACTGTCAACGAAGCCCTCAACCGATCTCTCACTATCATGCGCTCGCTCCATCTCAAAAGCATCATATGTGTTTTCGATCAGGCCGTCTATGCCAAGGCGTTTGAGATGAAGTGCAAGGAGTATGAGAAGTTCAAGCCCATAGTTCTACGTCTTGGAACTTTTCATACCCTTGGTACAGTAATCTCTATCATCGGTAAAAGGTTCCAGCATGCTGGTCTAAAGGACTTATTCATTGAAACTGGGGTAGTGGCTGAGGGCTCCGTGTCTGCAGTTCTGGAGGGCCGAAACTATAACAGGGGTGTTCGTGTGCACAAACTGGCTTACGAAGCATTCATGAGGTTGGCATTGCAAGGATTTTATCCTTGGCTTAACGAGTCAAACCCAGCGGACAGTCGTCAAGTACAAACATGTCTTGATGAAATTGATACCCTAGCTGATGAACTGTGTAGAGAGAGACACGATGAGGTTTTCAAGAGCCGAGTTTTCCAGCGTTTTTCTGACCTTTTTGCTGAATACACTCTTCATCTCCGGAATACCAATGGCCCCCTTTCAGCATTTTGGATGTCCTATATAGACATGATCGAGCTACTACTTCACATGATCCGTGCCTCTAGAGAAGGTAATTGGGAACTCCATCTCTCCTGTGTCCGCCAGATGCTCCCATGGTGCTTTTCCTACGATGCTATCAACTACGCAAGATACATGTCAGCTTATTACAGCGATATGACAAGTCTACCAGATGAGCACCCTGAGGTACACGAGTTCATGAGAAACGGTGGATTTTCAGTTCAGTTGAGCAACGACAATACATTTGGAAGAATTCCCGTTGACCAGACTCTTGAAGAAACCGTAAATAAAGATACCCAAACACCTGGGGGTACCAAGGGCTTTAGTTTGAAACCTGGAGCCGTACAAAGGTACTACTTGACGGCAGAATTTAGAACTTTGTACCTGCGCAGTTTGCGCGAAATGGTCGGCTATGCCAAAGGGAAGCACGGCCATGCTGACCTTCACTCGTCTCGCATTGCCCAAGATGAGAACGATGTGGCCGCAATGGTTGATTTAATCAAGAACTGGACAGATCCATTTGCAGGTCATGTGACACTGTCCAGCATCTCAACAGGAGCTGTTGCCACTACTGCTATAGCAGAGGACCTTGCGACCGCCTATAAAGTTGGAAAGGCAGGCTACGCTGATTTCAAGAAGACCCGTCTCGAATCACAGCCCCCAAAGGTAAGGTTCAATGACAAATTGAAGAAGCAAAAGCTGAAAACCTTCAGTGCTTTATCGAAGACCAAGACAATGGCAAAGGGTAAAGACACAGAAACTGTTCTGCGCCTATCGAAATTTGTTTGCGCGGATGATCGTAATTGCTGAAAGCCGCAATCTGCAAATGCAAGATGTGTTAAAGCACCCATTAGGCCCCCTTCCTGCTTCCCTGGCCTGCAACAATGGCTTTCCCCGCAAGACCAATAAGGCACAACTTGGGAGAGAATTAGAGAAATTGATACAGCCAACAACAGAGGTAACACGGCCGTCAGCTTACCTAATAGATGGGATGGCTCTCGTCCAAAAGCTGAAGGTAGATTATCTCACATTTGGTGAGATCGCAGACAAGATTATATCTAGAGTGTTGCTTGAGGGAGAGGGTAGCAACAGAGTGGATGTGGTATTTGACGTGTACAGAGACATTTCCAGTAAATCAGCAGAGAGAGAACTTAGAGGTGAAAGTGATGCTATAACTTTCAAGAACCTTGCGGCTGGCCAGAAGGTCAAGCAATTCAAGGATTTTTTAGGCAATGGTGACAACAAAACAAGTCTTGTCAGGTTTGTTGTGGAACACTGGCAAAACACACCGAGTCGCAAGAGACTGGAAGACAAGGAGCTGCATGTAACATGTGGAAACCGATGCTACAAGATCACTGCCAAAAGAATAGAGGATGAAGAAGAGCTAAGATCTGAACAAGAGGAGGCTGATACACGACTTCTCCTGCACGCGCAACATGCAGCAAATGAGCAGCGATATAAGTCAATCATTGTATCCTCAGAAGACACAGACGTTAGAATCCTATGCCTTGCGTTTTCATTTTCCATTGATGTACCGATTTATCAGCGTTGTGTTTCTCAACTGAACACTCGGTATGTCGACATTGGAAAAATAGCCCATGCTATTGGCCAAAATGCGTGCAAAGCACTATCAGGTTTGCACGCATTTACGGGTTGTGATGCAGTGAGTGCCTTTGCAGGGATTGGGAAAGTGAAGCCCCTGAAGAAGTTACTGAGTAAAAAGGAATACCAACGCACATTCGAGCAATTTGGAGAAAACTGGTTGATGTGTGAAGATCTTTTGATGCAGTTAGAGGCATTTGTCTGTGATATCTATGGCGCAAAGAACGGTATCTCAGACGTGAATCAATGCAGATATTCGGTCTTCTGTGCAAAGAAAGGTAATAATAATAACAATAATAATAATTATTATTATTATTATTATTATTATTATTATTATTATTATTATTATTATTATTATAAACTTTATTAAAGTGTCATATGAAGGTCGCTAATCGGAGACACCAAGCTATCTGCATAATATTAAGAAAGTAGACCACAATGACAAAGAATAACTTCAGCGATAAATATAAGTGTTTTGTCGCCCCATACATGTACCTATGATATATATTCATATATTCATTCAGGTGAAGCGGAATCCCATCAGCTGCCTCCATGCCAAGACGGCTTGTATAAGCATTGCCGGCGAGC
This sequence comes from Montipora capricornis, assembly GCF_036669925.1. Classification (NCBI taxonomy): domain Eukaryota; kingdom Metazoa; phylum Cnidaria; class Anthozoa; order Scleractinia; family Acroporidae; genus Montipora; species Montipora capricornis. The sequence continues at coordinate 47,185,433 of NC_090886.1, forward strand.
CAACTATCAAGCGGCGATATGGAGAAATTCTCTACGAAACAATGACGTTCCATCTCCAGTTGGTCATGGCTGGTCTCTTGTAAATGACGGAGCTCAAGTGAGATTGGTGATAGATTGGATGAGCGGACTCCCGGCACCAACAGCTGTAATAGAGCTTATATCATGTATGTGCAAGAAGGCCTGTAATGATGATTCATGTGACTG
>NC_090886.1:47190636-47205636 GCF_036669925.1 Montipora capricornis
TCAATTTACGGTATAAAAGTCTGATTTCAAGTGCTTGTAATAGCAACGACTGACCGAAATTGTTTTGTAGTAAAACCAAACTTCGCACGAATTTTCACACGGGAAAACAACATTGGAGAACTTAACAGCTGACATAAACTCAACTAACATAAAGTAGATCGAAAAATATTTGTATACTTTAATACACCTTTCCTTGTCTAGTATCTGAGTTACTCGTTCGTTACAAATCGTTAGTAGACGGCGCGCCACCCGATGCAATGACAAAGTTGCGTAAAAAAACCCATTTGTAATCGGCTGCAAACCAATTTACTGTAGGAAAAAAATAAACATGTTATTTACCGGCTTTAATAAGAACTGCTAGAGAGAATGAAAGTGTAACAAAAATTGTTTAGTTAGATTATCCAAATGGTCTGGATAGCACAGGTGTTTCTAATATTTTAAAAGTACACCGGCATAAAAACTACACCGGTGCCCAAGTGTTATATTATCGTAGACACGCAGATGGCATTATTTGTTGTTTTCAAAATTCTCATGATGCAGCCATGTTTTTTCAATACCTTAACAAATGCCATCCCAACATTAAGTTTAGAATGAAAACAGAAACAGATGGCAAATTGCCTTTTTTAGATGTATTATTATCCAAGCAGAGATCAAGTAACAATGAATGCTCTTTTATCACGTCTGTTTTTCGAAAAAAAGACTTACACTGCTCTACTTACAAATTATTTCAGTTTTACTCCCTTTCAGTACAAAGTAGGGTTAATTAAAACTCTCATCGACAGGGCATATAAAATTAACAACACTACCCACTATTTTGAGACGTAATATGTTTCCCAGTTACAAACTACCTTACATCGGTTTCTATTCATCTTATACCAGAAAGTACATTTCATGTATTATTAGCAAGTATTGCAAGGATTTAAATGTTAAAGTAATTTTCACTCCATTCAAACTGTGCAACAATTTTAGTCCAGAGGATTTCGTTGCGGATTTTCTCTAATCACGTGTTGTACATAAATTTACTTGTGCGGGCCGTGGTGCTCGCTTCGTTGGTGAAACAAACAGGCATTTCTACACACGTGAAATTGAGAACCCTTTCCGGGATAAAAATACTCATATTTTCAAGAATCTTAGTTTTTCTAAAAATTCTCAGGAAAACTGTGATGTTTCTTGCTTCAAAATTATTGATAATGCTACTTCTTTCTATCAACTCAAAATCAACAGGAACTTCCATATTGAGCGGTTGAAACCTGAACTCAACAAACAAGTTGATCATGTCAGTTTAGCATTACACTTTTAAACTTTTACCGTTACGTCAGTTGTGTTCTCTATAATATTGCTGGTTCGTTTGAATTTTACCAACTTGTAACGAACATTTCATCTACAAAGAATCATTATATATATATATATATATATATATGAATAATTAGGACATGATTATACTTTGCGTCTGGTTTCCATACAGATCTGTTTCGTACAGGACGTTTAATTTGTCCTGCACTCATCAGTGTATAACCAAGAGTGACTTTATTCATCGAAGGTTACAGCTTTTGAGTCATACATGGCTGTCCGTGTTGCACGTTCTTATTTATGTAACATTCTTCAAGAGGAATTTTTCATTGTGCCTACATGTGCCTATATTTGCTAATTAACTCGTTGCATTTATTTAGTGTTGCTGTTGGCAACAGCCATGAACAGTGATGTATGACTCAAAAGCTGTAACCTTAGATGAATAAAATCACTCTTGGTCATACACTGATGAGTGCAGGGCAAATTAAAGGTCCTGTATGAAACAGATCTGTATGGAAACCAGAGGCAAAAGTATAACTGGGTTCTAATTATTCATTTATGCACCTGTCACTGTAAACCCCCACCCCAGGGAAACATGGGGCATTAGCCACAAAGCAAAACCAAACAAGGATAATGCCCTACACACAGGGGACATACGTTTGGGTCTAATCTCTACCAAAACGAGGATAATCCCCCACCAAAAGGGGACAAAAAAACTCCTTGTCTAAACCCGCAGTATTACTTTCAGTGTTTCAGTGAATCTGGCATTGTGGTTCTTTATGTAACTTTTCTAGTTCAGTACCTTGATGGGAAAATAGCAGGACCATTTGCATCCATAACAACAATCTTGATTGATTATGATACATGTATATGCATGTAATAGATTAACAACTAAAGAAGATCTGACTGCGAACATCATTTCAAAAACTATAAGAATGCAAAATTATGCATATTAATTATCCTGTGAATAGAAATTTACAATTTGCAGATTTCCCTCAGAAACCAGATTGTTTCACATCATACAAGTACACTGTGGTCTTCAAAAGCAAGCCCACATATTAATGTCTTGTTATTTAGGTACAACTGTATGTTACAAATGTAAGGGTACACAAACCCAAAGATCCATTAAAGTACTTTTGTACCATCTTGGAAAGCCAAGAGGCAATGCCAGTACTACTTGTTGGACCTGGTGGTGCATAAGACATTATAGCTCCAAACTGAGCATGCATGTGAGAATCAAAAATAGCAAAAGCCCCAGTCTCCCAGATCAAAAGTGCTACACTTTTAAAGCCAGAGATAAGGACAGCTGCTTGTCGTTGATGATGGGTAGCTTGTGCTTGTATTGTCTGAACCACAGGTGACAAGTCACCTGAACGCAAGTCAAATCCAATTGGTTGATCATAACTAGCAATGTGTAGGTCATTTCCACAGCTCTCAACAGCATCTTCAATGTCAAGGTTTCTGGCTTCCCTGTCAAACAGAAGGTCATGGAGAGCATTACCTGCAAGCATTGAATCAACAAGAACATCAAACCACTGACTTGGTAAGGTGCTCAAGGTTAACTCTGGCAGGTCAAGTTTGACAAAATGATATCCAACAAGTGACGCTATTATTGTACAGGCATTGCTTCCCTGACGGCCACCGATAGATGACTGGCTGAGGTTTGCTGAAAGACAAAACTGCTTCATCTCTTGTATTCCACAAGGATCATAAACCAGTTGCACAGAGTAAGATGTCCCTGATTCTGCAATACGTGATGTGATTGATCCAGATATTAGGATGACATCATCACGATAGCCACGCTCCGAGTTGCTACTGGTAATAACCTCTCTACCAGTAATGACTCTTCCACGAAAAGATCCATAGTTGCTTGCAGAAAGGTTACCACCAGCTGAGAATTTTAGAACACTGAAAATGGACTCAATGGCACTACCATTGATGCGCAGTGGACTGATAAAATAATTATTAGGATAGGCTGTTAGGAACCATTCACTGAAATCCAGGAAGCCATACACCATCAATCGCAAAAGGTCCCATGTCTTTGAAAAAAGCAAAGTAGCATTAAATAAACAAAAGGTTTTAGATTGAAATACTCATTATAGACTGCAGAATCTAAGATTGTTTTTTAACAAACGTTCATTTATCATTTACCATGATCATACACTTTGAAGTTTAGCAAAGCATAATTTGCTGGTTTCTGTATAACGTGCATCAAATAAGTTTTTTCTCACTTTACAAAAGTGTACAGTTTGGGTAGAAAATTTTAAAAATGCTCTTTCGCTTGCCTTTCAATTAAGGCTGTAAGCAACTTGTTCTTCAAGAAGGCTAGACAGAGAAAGGATCATACACAGATTGATAAGACTAAGCACAACAGCTATAATAATAATTTTATTTTGTTGTTAATATGCAATAAAAATGTGAGTGTTTTATCTGCCATGCTAAGAACTTGCTTTGTCTAGCTTTCTTGCTGTTATCAGGATACTCTGAAGATAACAATAAGGGGAAACATTCAAACAATTCCTTCTTACATGATTTGCTATCAGAATGTATACACAACAATGTAGGTTGGGTACGTAAAGTCTTTATACAAGCCAAGTGGCCCATCAGAGTCGCAGGTCATCTGGCTTTCCTTTCTGTGAAGCATCTCTAGAACTATTTTTCTACTCCCCTGTGGATGGGATGCTAGTCCATCCCAGGGTACCCCCAGAAGTACCCATTTATACACCTGGGTGGAGAGGCACTGTGGGAGTAAAATGTCTTGCCAAAGAACACAAGGTAGTGCCCCAGCCAGAACTCGAACCCAGACCATTCGGTCCAGAGTCCAGCACAATAACCATTAGGCCACCGTAAGAACCTGCCCCCCTGCCCTTTACCCCATATCCATTTGAAATTTTCAGTTTTCAGCCTTAAGTGATTCCCACACACCCCTGTTCCAGGAATAACCAATCCCTCATATGGCTGGATTATGGATGTTTTCTGGAAGTACACACCCACATTGCAATGAATAAAATACTGCAATCAAAATTTATTCTTGTTGTGCTTTAAGTTCTCTTACCAGTGTTCTGGTGACATGTGGACCAATCTTTAAAGAAGCAGAAGCCCTCCTTGATGTTTTCAAGAACTCGTTGATATTTGGGTGAAATAGTCATATGGCTCAGTATTCCCTTCTCAAAGATGAGATGGCAAGCTTCCAAGTAATTACACGTCATCTCCACCATTGGTGCATCTACAGGCAATGGAGGCTTTCTTGCATGTTCCTGGATTGCACTGATCATGTACAGTACCGTTGCTTTGCGGACATCACACAATGAATTAAATTAAGGAATGCAATAAAGAAACATATAACATACACAATAACACAGGGCTCGTACTGACTTTTGGGCTTTTGAAATTCTATTACTTTCCATGACCTTTTCCATGACTTTTCAAAGTTATCCATGACCTGAATTTGACCATTTTCGTAGAAATTTTCAAAAAAAATATCTTAATCTCCATTTGATTGTTTTATTTTGCAAGAAAAGAACTGCCTAGATTAATTTATTTTGTACAATCAATGTTGTTTTCCAATTGACTCTGCCATCTAAATACAGCACACCTAGTACCTGCATGATCTTTGCTGGAAGGACATTTAGGCGAGTCCAACTGTATCGGTGAACAAAGCTGTACCGCAGTCCAGGAACTCTTCTTGCCAAATTTTGTTCAACTCTTGTCTGGTCACGCATATACTGATCAATAATAGGTTGCCAACCAAACTGGACACCATCGTTTTGGAAAGATTTAGTACCCCTTGATCTTGAGCTATACAGGGCAGCAATATTGTTCTTGAGCTGTAGAAGTTAATAGTAAGAATAAGGGATTAAAAGGTACTTAATAATTGCCAACTAATAACCAAACTTGTTACAGGAATTTAATTTTGTACAGTCAGGTCTCAATTAAAAAAATGTTGAAACATTTAATTTCACATTACATTTGAAAATAGGAAAATACATTGTTATTGGCACCAACATTTTCTACTGAAATCAGAGTGGAAACAGGCATATATATCCACAAATAGTCCTTTTTTAAAGTGTGATTTAATCGCAGTAATGGTTAGCAATAGAATCTTTTAAACACAGAGTACCAGAGGCCAAGAAGTGAATCTATGTTGTTTTTGAGTTGCATGACTACCAAAACAGGGTTATTGTCATTATGTGTGTAACATAATTATTTCAAAGTTGTGATCACTGATCTGTCAATCCAGTGAGAACTCAATTATACATACATGTGAACATGTAGTGTGAGTTGTCAATATCATTCATTTACATAGAAAAAAGAACTAATTAATTAAGTCAAATTACCTGGTGAGAGGGGCAAATTACAACAAACACTCTCTTGTCCTCATCACATTCATACAGGTTTTCAAATGATGCCGAGACTGCAAATGGGTCCTCACCATCACTCAGTGGCAGCTGCTCATGTCCATAGCCACACAGCAGTTTGATAAATGCAAGGTTGTAGATGATGCTCCATCACACAAAATGACTCGAATTCGAAAATTATACAAGGTGAAGGCTTGTATCGTCCTCATAATACACTCCAGAAGAAACTTGTGGTCCCAGGAACCAGCACATGTAAAGTACGGACCAATGACATCAAATTTGGATGTTAGGTCCCTCCATAAAAACTGGAATATGTAGGAGGTTCTCCGTTGGTCAAAATCTTCTCCTATACTCATGAATACATCATGTAACCAAGGGAGTTCATCTGGACTCATGGCATAACCTTTGATTGTAGAATTCATTGAATTCCAGACAACCTTGGACTGCACCTGTGTGGTCAAATACATCAAGAGAGAAAAAAGTTAATGGCCAGGGGTGATTAAATGGCAAATCCAAACCCAGTTTATTAGGCAAAGTTTACATGAAGAATTTTAGCCTGGGCTGAAGAATCCAAATCACTGCATGACCCCAGTGTTATTTTTCAGTGTCAGGAAAAAACTCACTTTGACATAAGATGTGCTGAAAATATTCACATTTGAAGAGATCATTTATAAATAAGCTACATTCATTTGAACACTCATGTTTAGCCAAAATTATCATTTTAAAACAAACGAGCAACACTTTGGATTCATGAGTATATACTTATTTGTAAATAACATTCCACTGACCTTTGTTTCATCAAAAATCAGTACTCCAATTCCAAGGAGGTTTTTCCCTTCAGAGGCCACTTTACTTTCACAAAAGGTTTGGTAAGCTTCACTTTGATTAGCAATACACTGCTCATGGATTCCGGGACCATCTGCATTGCGGTTAACGATTCGCTGAAGCTCTTTGCAGCATGGTAACTGGAGTACTCCAAGGCTGCGAACTGCACAAAATGCAGCAGGGCTTCTGGTGTAAATAGCCAGAGCTGTTAAATGAAGGGCACAATGAAAAAAATTAAGACACTGGCCATGACAGACCTGACATTGCATGTATGATGATATATTATATGCCACTGGGCTGCAAACCATGGCAAAAAGTTTAGTATACCAGTTCCAAAAAACATCCATGCCTCCCCAACAGAAAGGACGTACTTATATACATGTAAAGATCCCCACTACATTATAAATTCTATTGCTTCTGAGGGGGGATGTAGAGTGTATTATTAATTACAAATTAAATAATTGCATTAAAGTGCCTGTCAAAATACAAATTTAAATATCAATATAAAATAAATTTATACCAGGGTTTCATTTTCAGGAAAACAATCTAACACAGCTGCATCTTGTATTTACTTTAACTTAACTAGTACACATCTATGTCACTAAATCATTGCTCACCAAAAACCCACCAATTCGGATTGTTGCTGATGACCATCTGTTACCTTGTCTTCCGGTCTCTAAAAGCCAAGCATACAAGAGTAAAAGGTTCATGTAATTAAACAAAGGACAGCTATCACAGATTTAAACTAAAATAATAATAATCTTACATAAGATAGTTTGAAACCTTTTTAGCAAGCGTAAAGGGCGAAATAGGAATACCAAGAAAAAATAAACACAATCATGATATAGCTAACTGAAAATGTCTGTCATGTATTTTGATCTCTGTCTACTTGGCGAAACACAGCACATTTAAAGTCTGTTAACATGTTTAAGGTTTTACAAAAACGCTGACAGTTAATAAAAATCAAAATGTTTTAGCTAACCGTTCTTTCTCTGGTCTTTAAAGAAAGCTCCTTTTTCCATCTGCCACATTTCCCTGAGTACTTTTCCGGTGCCGGGCTTGTGGTTTTCGGCCTCTTCAAATACTTTTGTGAGCTCTTCTTGGTTTTCTTTTGAAGATTCTAAGCACTCAATAAGCTTAACAAGTTCACGGCTGTTTTGCTGCTCGTTAACTGTGAATGACGTCCGCTTGATCATTCTCTCCACCACTCGCCGGACGTTCTTCCTTTCTCTTCTCACATTATCCTGTCTAGCTCTTTGGCTTACTGGACTCAACACGGAAAGCCTTACTTTGGAGGACGCCTGTTGTCTTTGCAGTCGTTCGTTTTCGTCCATGCTGGTCCTATTTTCACGTAAAACAAGCATCCTTCTACAAACAAACCTGCGCTCTCCACACATGCTGTCATCAGGCAATCCTTCTTGTTCTTGGTCGCAAGATAGAGACTGCTGCTTTCGCGGTTTGTGCCACAGCTTACATTTCACCGCACTCGCGCGTCGCCAAGGCCAAAGCTCTACTTTCACATTCGAAGGTTGGAAACGATTGTCCGACATTATACCGCGTCGTAATCTGCTAAGCCAGGGCACATCACAAAACCAGATTCAACCCGTAACTTATCTATCACACTTTTTACTGCCGTCTTGTCTCGTAAATGAATAGTTCCTTCTTCGAATGTTTGATAAATAAAAACTTGGAACTTGTAATGTCCGGTTGGGCCAAACAGCACCCGGACTGGCTGGAAACTTCCAAGCTGTTCCGTGTAGCTTTTTTCCTTTCTAGGATAAACACTGAGAACTACACTGCTTTTGTGACCCGTAATTGCTTCTAAATCGCAATGCAGGGAGCTGTCGAGACTAGAAATACATTTTTCAAGCCCTTTCAACGTTGTCACCTCGTTGGATTTGTGCAGGTCTTCGACGGCTTTTTCCTCCGAATGCTCTTCGGCCTGCTTTTGTCTTTTGACTAAAACTCTTTTTAGTGCCTTTAAAGCAAGTCTAGGACTTCGTCTTGGCTGCGGACTCCTTCTTGGTGCCTTTTGGACCGGAGACCCAACAGAAACGGACGTATCCATGTTGGCATTGCTATCGCTGGGTAAGATAGTTTCAATGTTTCGTTTAATCATCCCAGAAGATGGCGGATTTTCGACAAAACCCAGGGTTGTTCCGCTCGAATTACTTGGCATCGGGTCATTATTTGCATTAATGCTGAAGTCTAAACGCCTGTATACTGCCTTTTGAAAAGACATGATGAATATTCATCAGCCTTCCACGTATGTCGCCATTTTCTCTTTCCTCTAAAAACCTGAGAGCGAGGCAAGACTGCATGCGGACGTCTCGGAAGACAGACTTCCGCTCGTCTAAAAATAACTTTCGTGGACATGACATATCCCGGCCAACGCCCTGAGCCTCCCTCTTTGTCCCCTCATTTTCTCTTGATCGCACGTAAATTTTTCAATGCTCGAAAAACTATCGATGTGGAAGCTGTGGTGAATCAATTCCCTCAATTCAGCCACCCCTATTCACATGACAGAATATTCTACTTCTTTTCCCCTTGCACATCTCTGGAGTAGTCACATGCGCCTCTCGAGCGCCTATGTTTCAATTGGCCAAGTACGAAACAAAACAAGTAAATGTTTCTACAGCCAGTTGCTCATTCATAACAACGCAGATAATGTACCGGTGAAAATCGCTCAATGTTTACAATTGACATAGCTACAGGGGTAGTATGTTTTGGAACTGGTTGTTTGAATAGAAATTACGTGGGCGTTATGTCTATCTTTGCGGGATCTAGTATGTAGCGTGACATCAGCATGATGAACTGGTTTCAATTGTAACGAGACCCTCCGTGAGGGTACACTGGGTTGCCTGTGGTACGTGCACCGTTCCAGACAATTTTTTTCAAGTTGGGCGGTCATTAAGAAGTCATACCAGACGAGGCCCTTTGGCTCACAGGTCCTCACACGTTCGTATATGTAGCTCTAACAGTGCACGATATTGTTTTGGTATTGTCTATCATTGTAGTGCCATGGTAGAAGTCTTGGGTAAATAGTCTGAGAAGACATGTGGTTACTAGCAAAGTACTGAACCCAGAAAGATTGAAGAAAATAAATGGGAAGTGAGAAACACTGGCTTCTGGGCTGACATGTTGATAAACTTCTTTTGACCACAAGTTTAAGCGTGCCCTCTGAGCATCTGACAGCTTTGTAATACCGAAGTTCACTGAAGTTAAGCCCTGTTGGGCGCGGTTAGTGTTTGGATGGGAGACCAAAATAATATACCCCTCATAAACAGAAGCATCGGACCGAAAATACTACTAACGCTAACAAATGCGAACTCAGCAAGGAACAGATTTTGTTAGCTTGCTTTATGCAAAAACAAATATTGATGCAAAAGTAAATAAATATTGATACACAGTTTTTAGAAAGAGCAGAAGGAAGTTTCCAGGATGATCGCTCGAGAATAACATATTTACGACATGAAAACAACATTTATTTTGAACCGTGAATATAGAATATAAAAAGTTGCGATCAGCGACAAACATTTTGGGGGATTTTTGCAACGTTCAATTTTGTTATTGTACGTTTTGGCTGCACAAATAAATCGCAAAATCGAAAGTGACATCGCCGGAATTCAGCGGGCGCCGTGATGAAGTTACCGCGGCATGTTTACTCGCCAAACAGTGAAGTATCTGTGTCAAATGATGGCAAGATACCGGATTTTTGTAAGTTTCTTTTTCTGTCAAGTGTTATAAAGTTTGACAATGAAATGAGCGAAGTCAAAACAAAGATCACAATCGCCCAAGTCTTGTTTATGCAAAGTCAAAATTTACTCTCCAAGACGCGTACGACGTTATTTATCACCAGGTAATTCCATCGTTTTGGAAATAGCAGCTGCTTTATTATTCAACTGCGTCACAATTCTTCACTGATTTTGGGGCTCATTTTGTTGAAACTCAAGCACTCTTCCAACAGGCCTGTGAACCCTTCCAGCTTACAGAGCAATACTAAAAAACTTCTCCCATATCACATTTCAACCTTAAGAGGCTGTCCGCGTAAGAACGGATAAGGCAAATTTCCGCACTTCACTGATTTCCTTGATATTTTCAGTGATTGTCGACTACCCTATCCCATGTACAAATATCGCATTTACTTTGATCAATTCCATGCTTTTCATTTTTTTAGAGGACTGTTTCCGAGGTGACCTCTGAACTCCACAATTTGCCGTCTGTAACACCTTCGATCTAGCTGTAAATATCGGACACCAGCAAAGCTCTGCTTTCTATTATGGAAAGCTGATTATTTTATATATTTAAGAGTAACTCTTCTTTAATGCATCACAGGTTCAACGATTGAGTTCTACAAAATATTTACTGAGTTATGAATGTTTCAAAATACCTTGTCTTGAGCCGAGAATTTTTTGAGGCGGGAGGTACCTGCGTTTGAAAGCTAATATCTCAGTTGTGGTACGTGATCTAGAGCTAAGACTACTACAGCTGGAAAGTACTTATACAAGGCTAACACATCATAGAATAAAACTTTTGGGCACTCGCTTGCGGGCGCCGTAAAAGGGTTCGTTATTTTCACAATTATTCGGCGCCATTTTGACATAAAAGGAACCGCCGTTCCAGCTATTTTTTGATCGCAAGTTTGAGAAACATCCTTCTCTTGAGAAAATATTTATATAGATAATTTAATTACTTCATCCTAAATGCTGTTCAACCTTCAAGATCTTGCATGTACAAAAATTGGCCTGTTTGTGAAGAATAAACAAGAGAAGACGAGGGAGACTCGTCGTCTACATATTCACTTATGCAAATTAGCAACCAAACTGGTGTGGTCTGTTCCTCACCAATATACTTGGGTACAGAATAATGTTTCTGATCAGAATTATGTTCTGAGCTAGTGTGCAGTAGGTTATCGCATTGAGCACGGTGAATCCTTTTTCATGACAACGTAGTGCCGTGTTCTTGGTACGGGCCGGACACGCAACAGTCAACAGCCGGGTGCAAAGAGGAAAAAATTATGTTATTTGCATTGATGCCATCGTAAATTTTCATGAAATACCACCTCTTGGCTGGCAATATCACGGTACATTTAGCTTACTGTAGTTTGCGTCTTTAATTTGAACGTTTACGGCATGGCGGCAAACGAGTCATTTGAGAAAACAGGGCGCGGTCTGGATTAGACGACCCGTGGAAAGTTAGATGGTGAGTTCGACGAGGTTGAAAGGGTTCAATCAGTACCCAACAAATGGCTTTACAACTATTAGTCATTCATCAAAAAATGAAAAATACAAAACACACACACACGCGCACAAAAACAGTTCAGTTTGCATTGGTTTTGCCTCCTTATTTCCAGACGATGTAACTTGTTGAGATTTGAATGGACTTACATGCCAGTAGTGCTCTAATTAAAGCATTTGCATTCTTGAACAAATGACATCAATAGATCTATCAGGTCCTTTTTTCTGTCTCTTGATTTAAATGGTACTTCATAAATGCGCAATATATCCTTGAGCAGTGTCACGTTAAATTGATGCAGCTTATTTTTCTTCGCACACTCGCACAAGTTGAAGGCGTCGTATGAAAGGGGATGCTGCGGCCTCAGTTCCTCTTTGATGTGCTCCATCAGCCGCTGTCGCTCTTCTTCTTCTTCCTCTAGAAAGAGTTCCTTTGAACTTTGCACACCTTCAGGTGAGGGTGCTTGTTTTCTTCTTCTGTTTGCAAAAAAACCCTTGCACTTGGCTTTTAGTCAACCACTCTTCTCGCTCAAGTAACCTTCTGTTCTGCTCATCTCTTGCCTTCCGCATATCATTGGAAACTTGCTGAGGGTCAGCTTTTAGCCCTGACTGTTCTCCGAGGTCAAACTTTGCCGTCAGGTAGTTTTTAACTTTCTCGGGGAATCTAGTTGATCCTGCTCGTTGCTTGGTTAGGGCCCAGCCCATAATAACACAGCTCGTGGTGGGCGCCGGTTCACTTTCACTCTGGTGGACAGGTTCGCAAGGTTCATCTTCAGTGATGTTGACTGTTGTGGTAAATCTCTCCACCCAATCTCTACGAATCGTATCGTAAAGCGTTTCTGACTGTCTTTCAGCCTCAACGCAGTGATCCCCTACATCTAAATGCGCTTCAAGTTCTGAAAACAGCTGAAAACTCTTCCCACACCCAGGCTCCGAACATTCAAAAATTTCAATGTCCGAATTGTCCAAATCGTGATGACGATTGCCTTCATCTGAATCCTCCGCCACAGAATCTCTGCTTTGGTATACACGTGAATTATGAATAGGGAAAAACTCTTCCTTAACTATGAGACAGGTGTCCCCTTGATCTCTTGTCACCAGCTGGTCGAGTGAGATTTCCTTGCCACGCCCAATTCTGTAGGACTTCCACACACGAATAGTTTTCTCGTCAATCTGGACGTTGTGCAGTTTGCTGAAACCATCTATTTTGTTCACTTCTAGGCTTAACTTCGCTTCGTCAACCGCACAAACAAATGCGGAGGTACCCTTCACTGGTCGTTCAGATAGTGCCCTTCTCATGTCCCCCGCTGTCAGAATGTCGTGTCCTTCGTCGCAGAAACGGCGGATGCATGTTTTCATAGGGCACAAGATCCGATCACAAACGTCTTTGCCATATTGCGGTTCAGAAAAGTCATAGCGACAAACGTCTACACCAACCCGTTCACCAACGCTCCTTGCTGCAGCGATTAGAGAATTATTATGGTAGCAACCAGCTTCATCTGATCTCAAATAAACTTGGGTGATGTGAGGCTTCTTGGCCTTAAGTTCTCCTAATGTGTTTTCTAGAATAGAACACACAGCGAACCAATCCTGTTGGCATGCATCAAACAGATGGGCATATGACTGCACCTCCAGCTTTCCACTGACGTCAAGATCGCCTGTGATCACCGTCGATATGTGCCAACTCAATCCTCTCTTACCGAACCAGTCGGACTGTTTTTCTCGATATCTAAGCTGAAGAAACTTCATCGCCCAATCCATTATTATCAGCGCACAATTTGGATTCACACTTATCATCTTCAATTGATCTTGCTTCGCCGCTTCTTGGTTAACGGAACGAACAACATGCGCCTTCCAGTGCAAGATATCTGCCTTTGCCAGCTTGAAGTCGTATAGCAGATCTTCTCGTTCTTCATTGCTGTAAGGAATCCACAGGGCACTTTGAATTCTATCTTCGACTTCATCGAATGAGTTTCGAAGGTCTTGGCAGTCACTGCAGCTTTCTGTATGTTGATGGGAGCATTTCTCTTGGAAGTCAGGATCTTGTTCGTCACTAAGTGCGAACTTGCGACAATGATCAGGACAAAAGGCTTCCTCAGGGTTGCAATGAACACGAAAATTGGTTTTCAAATAGCGTTTCCCATTCCTTAGCCTTTCCTTGATTTCAGTGCACCATTGCCTGTCCATCCCTCCTTTCTCTAGATCATCGACTATCGATTCAATTTTATGGAAACCTGCAGAGCCATCGGCGGCCGTATTGTCGAGGCCTTGTAAAGACTTTCGCTGCGAAGCTTGTCTTACTTCCAGAATCTTGAGGAGGGTAGTGCGACTTAGAGGTTCAAATCTCTCCTCCTGACAGAACTGCATGTACTGACTAATCATTGTAGAACGAGTTACTGTACGAACAACGTTTGGCATCTCCATTGTCTGGCCACTGTCTAGCTTAAGTAACTTAGTTCCGTAGGATACATCCTGATAAAAGTACGGGCGATTAATAAATTCAACGAAATGATCAACTTTGCTGATATCAATACGGACACGATGGTATTTCTTCTCCTCAGGAGCCAAGCCTGGACCTATCGCTCTTGCATGACACCGCGCTCTCTGTATCTGACGTGTAGACAGTTTTCCATATGGTGCGTGAAGTTTCTTCAGTGTGCTCACCGAATACTTGTGTGCATATAGGCTGAGAATTTGCATCTTGGTGCTTTTGGTTTTAGCATTCTTGTAAGCGCTCATCAAGGCTTTGAGCACAACATCGGCTTCTGCTACGTGATCCATTTCTCCTAAGGTGGCCATGGCATTGAAAAGCACCTTCCCGTAGTTTGGGGCTATCACTTCGCACACAAGCATGGAGTCTTCTTTGGCCTTTTCGATGAAGCACTGTCGCTGTTCTGAAGTACATTTTTCCCCTGAGACAAGCTGTGATTTTAGAGGTTTTCTTTCGTAAGGAACATTTCTTGCAACCTCGTCCATCGCAGCGTTATAGGTGCTGACTAATTCAGGTCTATGATCAGAGGTTACTTCGGGAATCAAGACAGGACTCCAACAAGGACTGGAATGTGGGTTCGAGGCAGGCGTTGGGAACTGGCGAAATGGCGTTGTCTGCATTTCAGCAGCATGTGCTCGTATGGCTGTTCTTGCTTCAGCTTTAGCAACTCTGGAGGATCGAAATATTATCTATTTTACCGTGAGGTACAAGCGCGGATTTATAAAACATGTTAACCGTATTACTAAAGAGGGGCATTAAAGGCCCGGTTTATGTAAAGGGCACGGAAGAGACAAGGGGCTTC
>NC_090886.1:47225636-47228136 GCF_036669925.1 Montipora capricornis
GTATTGCTCAAAGGGGTGTAGTACATTGCCTTTTAAGCAATGAAATCACCGCCTCGTAATTCTATTGTCTATTTGCTGCACAGAAAACTAAATTCTGCCCAGATTATAACTCGGATAACTTTCAGGTATTCCGAGTAATTAGATTGTGATCACTGAGGCCAAGATCAAAAACCCCTGAGGTAAGAATAGAACGTGGCTTGTTCGTAAGAATTACATCAATGAGCGAGCTGGATTCTACCACTACCCTAGTTAGTACTTTAATCAAGTTGGTGAGACCGTACACATCCATCAAATCCATAAGAGTTTTACCCTCTTTAGCACCCTTGTCAGGCCGGGAGAGGTCGCAGTTTAGGTCTCCAATTAGCATAATACTCTCGTAACGTTAAGTTGACCGGAGAAGAATATCATTAATTTCATGTTCCCATGTAGCTTTTAACAAGCCTGGTGGTCTGTACATTCCAATGACAAGCACCTTTTTCGCTCTCCTGGACGTTTGCACACACAGGGATATCGATTCAGCTTGATGCCCCTCCAAGTCATGTATTCTAGTCACAATCAGCCCTCTTCTAAAGTAAATGAACACCCCCTTTCCCCCCCCCCCAAAAAAAAAATAATAAACGGTCACTATCTTTCGCCGTCAAGGCGACATCCTAGGATCCTTTGATCCATGCAGTGTTCTGTGCTAAAGCTACCGGACATTTCAATGTAATAGAGGTATGAACATTTACAATGATTATTAAAATCCGTACTTCTATGATGATAAAAAGATTTCCCCGCTGTTTCCGTTCTTATTGCAGGGAGATGCAAAAGACTGCTCTGTCGGGTTGAGCAGGTAGAACGCTGTTTACCTCACGCAACATGCCCAGATCCCAGCACAATACTCTAATATTGGTCTGATCATTGAAACATTGATGGTATTAGCAACATGTGAAATGATATAACGGCGCACACGACTTGGCATACCGACCGGGTCAGTACGCAGCTATTACAACGGCTCTCGGGATTGGCTAAGAAAACAATGGACCAAAACAAACAACCAATCAACGATGGACCCTAACCTACAACAATAGAGCTGCGTCCTAAAGGGATCCCGTGAAATTAGAGGTTGTACTCTACTGACCAGCCGTAGAAACAATAGCTTTAGCATATTCGTTCCAGCCAAGGTATTCGTCAAAGATATCGCCCAAATACTTAAACACAGTAACGCGCTTTAATTTATGGCGGACCCATTAATAGTGACCTAGAACTGATTTATCTTAGCAAGTTTCTGGGAAGAAACAAACAGCATTGTCTCAATCTTAGTTATGTTGACAAATAAGTATTTGAATGACACTCAATTGAAAACCTCTCTAAACAAGTGAAAATATAGGTGGTTTTCACCTTACCGTCCATCATTGCCGCCATGTTGGTGGACGAAAACAAAAGATCTCTCATTAGCATCTTTTGTTCGTCCACCAGCAATTTTACATTACACCATTGACACCTCAGTCTCAGCATAGTTAATCGAGAGACTTGTTTTGAAACCTGAAAACCTTCAAAGCGAGAAAATGTTGTCCCAATCAATGTTGAATGGACCGTGATCCTGCACAATCTTTTGTTTCGCTTCGCACGATTTTGCAAATTAGTTGCGCGTCATTTAATTGAAGGATTTGATTGGTCGTCTTCTCGAAAAAAAAGGTGTGTTTTGTGCAGGGTCAAGACCAAAAATACGGAGAAAAACATGAAACTATGGAACTTGTCGAGTTTGGAGATGGTTATGATAACCATCTCCATGCATTAACTATTGTCTCAAGAAATCGATTGAAAACCACCAATTTTCTATTGGTATCAAAGGTGATGAGTGTCTATTGTTATCTGCGCAACGCCCACTTAATTTACATGATCAAGGCTGTTCCCCTGGGAATTGGCTATAAGGAATTGGCTATTTAACAAAGTTTTGCAGAGCGTTCGTTCTCTTTATCGTAAAGTAGTCTACAACCTATGTGCTGCGCTTTCGACACCGTTGGTACTTGAATGTCCGATACCGAGGAAGGACAGGAACCGAAAGAGTAGCCGACACAAGAAGAGAGCACAGCGAGTCTGCGACCACCGAAACCCTGCGTTGGTTCAGCAAGTTTTTGGACTATTGAAGGATTACCTGTTAACTCAACTTGTTTCTCAGGAAAGGAAACTCGAGTCCAAGCATCGACAAAGACACAGTGGAACTGTGTTTTTTGCCAAGGTAAGTGACATTGTGTTCATTTTTTTTGAACGCGAGCTTGGACCCCCAAACAGCCTTGTTCTTCAAATTTATTATTGATCGCTCATACTTTCGTTTACGCGGTATCGAATAGTGGCATGGATACAAGCTTGTAAGTGTAATTTTTTGAAAAATTGTTACTCTTAAAGCGAGCCCTCCGTCTCTTTTTTTGATAACAGATTTCATGCTACTCCATCATTGTTTCCTCATATATTTTGCCAATCGATATGCGCTGCTCTACATGATACAGTCTCCAACCTT
>NC_090886.1:47238136-47290636 GCF_036669925.1 Montipora capricornis
ATGATGTTAATTAAACAGAGTATTAAGTCAAATACACTGAATGACTAAGGCCCAAATTTGGTGGAAGACACTGCGGGTTTACACAGAAAATATCCAACTTAGTTTTGATCTCAAATTTATTGTACGGGTCGAAACTTTATTCTACGCACGAGTAATCTATTCGCATGCAGTAGGTTCATAACACAAAGGAAATGATTACAAAAGTAATTCCAATGAGTAATACATTACTATGGGATTGTTTCCGTTTCTTGCATCAGTGCTTTCGATTGTTTCAACAACAATGGAATTAAATGGGCTGACGTGACAGTTTGCCATGCGCAGAGACGTGAAACTCTCCCTTTAAGATCATGTACTTCCCAAAGTTTCAGCTTCCAAAGAGCTTTCTAACCTTTAATTATTAAATGCCTAGTCAAATCTCGCACGATCGTCGCCCGGCGGCATGTTCATAACGTTATTGAGGGCAACCTGAAGTTTTGCAAAAAGCTTGAACACACAAAGCTGTTACGATTCCTCTTGGTATTCCAGGAACATAAACTGCTCAAAAAGGTCAGAAAAAGACAGCAAAAGAGGTATTTGTTGTAATTGTCGCCCAGTAAAGAGAAAAACCTCAGCAAAACCTCTGTTAAGATCACCTCTGTTAAGATCACCGATCGTTTCACATGTACCTCCGCAAATGTCATTTATTGCATAACCTGTACGTTATGCAATAAATTATACATTGGTGAGACAGGTAGACGACTAGGTGACCGATTCCGCGAACACCTTCGCGATGTTGAGAAGAATGACAAGGATGCATCTAAGCCAGTCGCTCGCCATTTTAATTTGCCTAACCACTCCAAAAAACACATGGCTATCTGCGGCCTTTCCCTACATCTAGGTACGACGGAAAGCCGCAAGAATCTGGAACAAAAATTCATCTTTCAAATCGGCACCCTTAATCCTCATGGTATTAACGAACGCTTTTCATTTAACTAATATATTCCTACTTTTCACGTTGCCATGTTACCACCAATAGCGTAGCTCCTACTCTACTATAAAAACTACACGTAACCCATAATCCCTCGATTCGCTCTGACGAAGGGCTAACGCTCGAAACGTCAGCTTTTAGAATCTCTGTGCGGTGGTCAATTTACATTATCAACTCCGTTGATAAACCAAATTTTTGTACTCAGGTAATCAAGCTTGACAGTTCATGCTCTACACATTTCCGAGAAGCATGGCTTACCCCCAAAGGACTTAGGAGAAATTTTACTGTCTAACAAAGAAGTGCGAAAACAACTTTGATTGCTCGTGTATGGAACGTTTTTTAATTAACATGCTCAATGTACAAGTGACTATGTTTTTTTACATTTGTTCCCTTTATTGTTTTTAACACTCCCTTCCACGTAGTTGTACATTTTTAGTTCATTATTTATCCATATAATTTGTGTTAATTTTTATTTCCTAACAATAAACTTCATAATTACTGAAGCACGATGAAAACGTCAATTTCTTTTTTACAACCTTTTTTAAAATTAAAAAGAGAATGGTGTTTCCCTTTAATAATATCTGATTTTGTCCCACTTTGTTCCAAGGATGTTTATGCAAATTTCAAAACTTAAACAGAAAGGGATTGTGTAGTTTTCATAAGCCTCCAGAAATTGTTTACATATGACAGATCTCCCATGATGGAATGACTGTTCTTTTCCTTGTTCCCAGTTAAATATATATGGACCCAAAATTCATTTTTCCCACACGGAGACACTTGAAATAGGAAAGCGTTTTCCCCTCTAAGAGCAAATATGTTTCTTTTTTTCAATAAATTTTACGCTGGAGGCAAGGTCTGGAAGGGGGTCCTGACCCCGCATTCACCCTCCCTTTTCACGCGAATCCCGTATCCCGCACTCGTTGTCTTCGCTTTCCCGAATCCCGTTTCTTTCCTCAAAAATTTATTTAAAAGGACTAATTTTTGCATAAGCTAATGAAATTAAGATGTAGATTTGCCCTTATGGTTGTTATTTTGATTTTACGCGTGTTGTGAAATTACTGCAAAATGCAATTACTTCTTCATACCTCAGTACGATGAAAGAGCCTGATATGAAAGAGTGATGGTTCTTTCTGTACGCGTGCGCACTGTCCTTGATAAAACAGTTCACAGGAAAAACCTTCGACTGCGTCTTCCCCATTGGTGCTACTCTCCTCATTGTCGCTGGAGTCAGTCATACTCTGACAGCTGGTCATCAGCTGAACTGGGTTCCTCAGTCACTCGATCGCCAACAGGTAGCTCTCTCATCTAATCCAGTAAAAGTTTTTAAATGCTTTTGAAATTTAAAAAGCTCTTTTTTATCCGCGCTGAGCCAGACATAAAACATTTCCTTGTGGATCGTCTGTCGCCAGGAAGAACTTGCTTGCCATTGCTCCCGGTTAAAAAATCCTCTCGAAAACAAAAGCTAAGAGCTTTAGCGTTATTGAAATGTCTCGAGTATTAATTCAACCACGTGCGACACGCTCACTCTCCACAGTGTCTCCAGGCATCTGGCAAATAATAAATAGGTTTTAATAGTTTTTAACGTAATAAGGTCATTGTTAATATAAAAAGCAGACAACTTCTTCTTTTTCTTTCTCTTTAAGAAAAAGATTTGCCAGAATTTTCTCCAAACCCTAAAATATTAATTCTCACAGAATGTTCCATCTTCTTCGATAGAGTGGTTTTACTTGACCCGTGAAATATATACTGTGGATGTATAAGTCCAACCAGAGTGTGGATGTATAAGTCCAACCAGAGTGTGGATGTATAAGTCCAACCAGAGTGTGGATGTATAAGTCCAACCAGAGTGTGGATGTATAAGTCCAACCAGAGTGTGGATGTATAAGTCCAACCAGAGTGTGGATGTATAAGTCCAACCAGAGTGTGGATGTATAAGTCCAACCAGAGTGTGGATGTATAAGTCCAACCAGAGTGTGGATGTATAAGTCCAACCAGAGTGTGGATGTATAAGTCCAACCAGAGTGTGGATGTATAAGTCCAACCAGAGTGTGGATGTATAAGTCCAACCAGAGTGTGGATGTATAAGTCCAACCAGAGTGTGGATGTATAAGTCCAACCAGAGTGTGGATGTATAAGTCCAACCAGAGTGTGGATGTATAAGTCCAACCAGAGTGTGGATGTATAAGTCCAACCAGAGTGTGGATGTATAAGTCCAACCAGAGTGTGGATGTATAAGTCCAACCAGAGTGTGGATGTATAAGTCCAACCAGAGTGTGGATGTATAAGTCCAACCAGAGTGTGGATGTATAAGTCCAACCAGAGTGTGGATGTATAAGTCCAACCAGAGTGTGGATGTATAAGTCCAACCAGAGTGTGGATGTATAAGTCCAACCAGAGTGTGGATGTATAAGTCCAACCAGAGTGTGGATGTATAAGTCCAACCAGAGTGTGGATGTATAAGTCCAACCAGAGTGTGGATGTATAAGTCCAACCAGAGTGTGGATGTATAAGTCCAACCAGAGTGTGGATGTATAAGTCCAACCAGAGTGTGGATGTATAAGTCCAACCAGAGTGTGGATGTATAAGTCCAACCAGAGTGTGGATGTATAAGTCCAACCAGAGTGTGGATGTATAAGTCCAACCAGAGTGTGGATGTATAAGTCCAACCAGAGTGTGGATGTATAAGTCCAACCAGAGTGTGGATGTATAAGTCCAACCAGAGTGTGGATGTATAAGTCCAACCAGAGTGTGGATGTATAAGTCCAACCAGAGTGTGGATGTATAAGTCCAACCAGAGTGTGGATGTATAAGTCCAACCAGAGTGTGGATGTATAAGTCCAACCAGAGTGTGGATGTATAAGTCCAACCAGAGTGTGGATGTATAAGTCCAACCAGAGTGTGGATGTATAAGTCCAACCAGAGTGTGGATGTATAAGTCCAACCAGAGTGTGGATGTATAAGTCCAACCAGAGTGTGGATGTATAAGTCCAACCAGAGTGTGGATGTATAAGTCCAACCAGAGTGTGGATGTATAAGTCCAACCAGAGTGTGGATGTATAAGTCCAACCAGAGTGTGGATGTATAAGTCCAACCAGAGTGTGGATGTATAAGTCCAACCAGAGTGTGGATGTATAAGTCCAACCAGAGTGTGGATGTATAAGTCCAACCAGAGTGTGGATGTATAAGTCCAACCAGAGTGTGGATGTATAAGTCCAACCAGAGTGTGGATGTATAAGTCCAACCAGAGTGTGGATGTATAAGTCCAACCAGAGTGTGGATGTATAAGTCCAACCAGAGTGTGGATGTATAAGTCCAACCAGAGTGTGGATGTATAAGTCCAACCAGAGTGTGGATGTATAAGTCCAACCAGAGTGTGGATGTATAAGTCCAACCAGAGTGTGGATGTATAAGTCCAACCAGAGTGTGGATGTATAAGTCCAACCAGAGTGTGGATGTATAAGTCCAACCAGAGTGTGGATGTATAAGTCCAACCAGAGTGTGGATGTATAAGTCCAACCAGAGTGTGGATGTATAAGTCCAACCAGAGTGTGGATGTATAAGTCCAACCAGAGTGTGGATGTATAAGTCCAACCAGAGTGTGGATGTATAAGTCCAACCAGAGTGTGGATGTATAAGTCCAACCAGAGTGTGGATGTATAAGTCCAACCAGAGTGTGGATGTATAAGTCCAACCAGAGTGTGGATGTATAAGTCCAACCAGAGTGTGGATGTATAAGTCCAACCAGAGTGTGGATGTATAAGTCCAACCAGAGTGTGGATGTATAAGTCCAACCAGAGTGTGGATGTATAAGTCCAACCAGAGTGTGGATGTATAAGTCCAACCAGAGTGTGGATGTATAAGTCCAACCAGAGTGTGGATGTATAAGTCCAACCAGAGTGTGGATGTATAAGTCCAACCAGAGTGTGGATGTATAAGTCCAACCAGAGTGTGGATGTATAAGTCCAACCAGAGTGTGGATGTATAAGTCCAACCAGAGTGTGGATGTATAAGTCCAACCAGAGTGTGGATGTATAAGTCCAACCAGAGTGTGGATGTATAAGTCCAACCAGAGTGTGGATGTATAAGTCCAACCAGAGTGTGGATGTATAAGTCCAACCAGAGTGTGGATGTATAAGTCCAACCAGAGTGTGGATGTATAAGTCCAACCAGAGTGTGGATGTATAAGTCCAACCAGAGTGTGGATGTATAAGTCCAACCAGAGTGTGGATGTATAAGTCCAACCAGAGTGTGGATGTATAAGTCCAACCAGAGTGTGGATGTATAAGTCCAACCAGAGTGTGGATGTATAAGTCCAACCAGAGTGTGGATGTATAAGTCCAACCAGAGTGTGGATGTATAAGTCCAACCAGAGTGTGGATGTATAAGTCCAACCAGAGTGTGGATGTATAAGTCCAACCAGAGTGTGGATGTATAAGTCCAACCAGAGTGTGGATGTATAAGTCCAACCAGAGTGTGGATGTATAAGTCCAACCAGAGTGTGGATGTATAAGTCCAACCAGAGTGTGGATGTATAAGTCCAACCAGAGTGTGGATGTATAAGTCCAACCAGAGTGTGGATGTATAAGTCCAACCAGAGTGTGGATGTATAAGTCCAACCAGAGTGTGGATGTATAAGTCCAACCAGAGTGTGGATGTATAAGTCCAACCAGAGTGTGGATGTATAAGTCCAACCAGAGTGTGGATGTATAAGTCCAACCAGAGTGTGGATGTATAAGTCCAACCAGAGTGTGGATGTATAAGTCCAACCAGAGTGTGGATGTATAAGTCCAACCAGAGTGTGGATGTATAAGTCCAACCAGAGTGTGGATGTATAAGTCCAACCAGAGTGTGGATGTATAAGTCCAACCAGAGTGTGGATGTATAAGTCCAACCAGAGTGTGGATGTATAAGTCCAACCAGAGTGTGGATGTATAAGTCCAACCAGAGTGTGGATGTATAAGTCCAACCAGAGTGTGGATGTATAAGTCCAACCAGAGTGTGGATGTATAAGTCCAACCAGAGTGTGGATGTATAAGTCCAACCAGAGTGTGGATGTATAAGTCCAACCAGAGTGTGGATGTATAAGTCCAACCAGAGTGTGGATGTATAAGTCCAACCAGAGTGTGGATGTATAAGTCCAACCAGAGTGTGGATGTATAAGTCCAACCAGAGTGTGGATGTATAAGTCCAACCAGAGTGTGGATGTATAAGTCCAACCAGAGTGTGGATGTATAAGTCCAACCAGAGTGTGGATGTATAAGTCCAACCAGAGTGTGGATGTATAAGTCCAACCAGAGTGTGGATGTATAAGTCCAACCAGAGTGTGGATGTATAAGTCCAACCAGAGTGTGGATGTATAAGTCCAACCAGAGTGTGGATGTATAAGTCCAACCAGAGTGTGGATGTATAAGTCCAACCAGAGTGTGGATGTATAAGTCCAACCAGAGTGTGGATGTATAAGTCCAACCAGAGTGTGGATGTATAAGTCCAACCAGAGTGTGGATGTATAAGTCCAACCAGAGTGTGGATGTATAAGTCCAACCAGAGTGTGGATGTATAAGTCCAACCAGAGTGTGGATGTATAAGTCCAACCAGAGTGTGGATGTATAAGTCCAACCAGAGTGTGGATGTATAAGTCCAACCAGAGTGTGGATGTATAAGTCCAACCAGAGTGTGGATGTATAAGTCCAACCAGAGTGTGGATGTATAAGTCCAACCAGAGTGTGGATGTATAAGTCCAACCAGAGTGTGGATGTATAAGTCCAACCAGAGTGTGGATGTATAAGTCCAACCAGAGTGTGGATGTATAAGTCCAACCAGAGTGTGGATGTATAAGTCCAACCAGAGTGTGGATGTATAAGTCCAACCAGAGTGTGGATGTATAAGTCCAACCAGAGTGTGGATGTATAAGTCCAACCAGAGTGTGGATGTATAAGTCCAACCAGAGTGTGGATGTATAAGTCCAACCAGAGTGTGGATGTATAAGTCCAACCAGAGTGTGGATGTATAAGTCCAACCAGAGTGTGGATGTATAAGTCCAACCAGAGTGTGGATGTATAAGTCCAACCAGAGTGTGGATGTATAAGTCCAACCAGAGTGTGGATGTATAAGTCCAACCAGAGTGTGGATGTATAAGTCCAACCAGAGTGTGGATGTATAAGTCCAACCAGAGTGTGGATGTATAAGTCCAACCAGAGTGTGGATGTATAAGTCCAACCAGAGTGTGGATGTATAAGTCCAACCAGAGTGTGGATGTATAAGTCCAACCAGAGTGTGGATGTATAAGTCCAACCAGAGTGTGGATGTATAAGTCCAACCAGAGTGTGGATGTATAAGTCCAACCAGAGTGTGGATGTATAAGTCCAACCAGAGTGTGGATGTATAAGTCCAACCAGAGTGTGGATGTATAAGTCCAACCAGAGTGTGGATGTATAAGTCCAACCAGAGTGTGGATGTATAAGTCCAACCAGAGTGTGGATGTATAAGTCCAACCAGAGTGTGGATGTATAAGTCCAACCAGAGTGTGGATGTATAAGTCCAACCAGAGTGTGGATGTATAAGTCCAACCAGAGTGTGGATGTATAAGTCCAACCAGAGTGTGGATGTATAAGTCCAACCAGAGTGTGGATGTATAAGTCCAACCAGAGTGTGGATGTATAAGTCCAACCAGAGTGTGGATGTATAAGTCCAACCAGAGTGTGGATGTATAAGTCCAACCAGAGTGTGGATGTATAAGACCAACCAGAGTGTGGATTTATAAGTCCAACCAGAGTGTGGATGTATAAGTCCAACCAGAGTGTGGATGTATAAGTCCAACCAGAGTGTGGATTAATAAAATGTATAAGTCCCAACCAGAGTGGTGGATGTATAAGTCCAACCAGAGTGTGGGATGTATAATTCCACCCAGAGTGTGGATGTATAAGTCCAACCAGAGTGTGGATGGAGAAGTCCAACCAGAGTGTGGATGTATAGGTCCACCCAGAGTGTGGATGTATACTCCAACCAGAGTGTGGATGTTTAAGTCCAACCAATGTGTGGATGTATAATTCCAACCAGAGTGTGGATGTAGAAGTCCAACAAGAGTGTGGATGTAATAAGTCCAACCAGAGTGTGGATGTAGGTCCAACCAGTGTGTGGATGTATAAGTCCAACCAGAGTGTGGATGTATAAGTCCAACCAGAGTGTGGATGTATAAGTCCCACCCAGAGTGTGGATGTATAAGTCCGAACCAGAGTGTGGATGTATAAGTCCAACCAGAGTGTGGATTTATAAGTCCAACCAGAGTGTGGATTTATAAGTCCAACCAGAGTGTGGATTGTTATACGTCCAACCAGAGTGTGGATGTATAAGGTCCGAACCAGAGTGTGGATGTATAATTCCCAACCAGAGTGTTGTGGGGGGTGGGGGGGATGTATAATTCCAACCAGAGTGTGGATGTATAATTCCAACCATAGTGTGGAGGTATAAGTCCAACCAACGTGTGGATGTATAAGTCCAACCAGAGTGTGGATGTATAAGTCCAACCAGAGTGTGGATGTATAAGTCCGCACCAGAGTGTGGATGTATAAGTCAAACCCAGTGTGGATGTATCAGTCCAACCAGAGTGTGGATGTATAAGTCCAACCAGAGTGTGGATGTATAAGTCCAACCAGAGTGTGGATGTATAAGTCCAACCAGAGTGTGGATGTATAAGTACAACCAGAGAGAGGATGTATAAGTCCGAATAAAGTGTGGATGTATAAGTCCAACAAGAGAGTGGATGTATAAGTCCAACCAGAGTGTGGATGTATCAGTCCAACAAGTTGTGGAATGTATAAGTCCAACCAGAGTGTGTATGTATAAGTCCAACCAGAGTGTGGATGTATCGTCCAACCATAGTGTGGATGTATAAGTCCAACCAGAGTGTGGATGTATAAGCAGTCCCAACCAGAGTGTGTGATGTATAAGTCCAACCAGAGTGTGGATGTATAAGTCCAACCCAGTAAAAGTGTGGATGTATAATGTCCAACCAGAGTGTGGATGTATAAGTCCAAACCAGAGTGGTGGATGTATAAGTCCAACCAGAGTGTGGATGTATAAGTCCAACCAGATTTTGGATGTATAAGAAAAACCATACTGTGGATGTATAAGTCCAACCAGAATGTGGATTTATAAGTCCAACCATAGTGTGGATGTAGAAGTCCAACCAGAGTGTGGATGTATAAGTCCAACCATAGTGTGCCTGTATAAGTCCAACCAGAGTGTGGATGTATAAGTCCCACCAGAGTGTGGATGTATATCGTCCAACCAGCGTGTGGATGGATAAGTCCAAACCAGAGTGTGGATGTATAAGTCCAACCAGAGTGTGGGATGTATAAGTCCAACCCAGAGTGTGGATGTATAAGTCCAACCAGAGTGTGGATGTAATAAGTTCCAACCAGAGTGGTGGATGTATAAGTCCAACCAGAGTGTGGATGGAGAAGTCCCAACCCCATAGTGTGGATGTATAAGTCCAACCAGAGTGTGGTTAATAAGTCCAACCAGAGTGTGGATGTATAAGTCCCAACCAGAGTGTGGATGTATAAGTCCAACCATAAGTGTGGATGTATAATTCCAACCAGCTGTGGATGTATAAGTCCAACCAGAGTGTGGATGTATAAGTCCAACCAGAGTGTGGATTTATAAGTCCAACCATATTGTGGATGTATAAGTCCAACCAGAGTGTGGATGTATAAGTCCAACCAGAGTGTGGATGTATAAGTCCAACCAGAGTGTGGATGTATAAGTCCAACCAGAGAGTGGATGTATAAGTCCAACCAGAGTGTGGCTGTATAAGTCCAACCAGAGTGTGGATGTATAAGTCCAACCAGAGTGTGGATGTATACGTCCAACCAGAGTGTGGATGTAGAAGTCCAACCAGAGTGTTGATGTATAAGTCCAACCAGAGTGTGGATTTCTACGTCCCAACCCAGAGTGTGGATGTATAAGTCCAACCATAGTGTGGATGTATAAGTCCAACCAGAGTGTGGGTGTATAAGTCCAACCAGAGGGTGGATTAATAAGGCCAACCAGAGTGTGGATGTATACAGTCCAACCAGAGTGTGGATGTATAAGTCCGACCATAGTGTGGATGTATAAAGTCCAACCAGAGGTGTGGATGTATAAGTCCCACCAGAGTGTGGATGTATCCGTCCAACCAGAGGGTGGATGTATAAGTCCAACCAGAGTGTGGGGTATAAGTCCAACCAGAGTGTGGATTTATAAGTCCCCCCCGAGTGTGTATGTATACTCCCACCCAGAGTTGTGGAGGGTATAAGTGCGCCAACCAGAGTGGTGGATGTATAAGTCCAACCAGAGTGTGGATGTATAAGTTCCACCCAGAGTGTGGATGTAGATAAGTACCAACCAGAGTGTGATGTATCAGTCCAACCGAGAGTGGTGGATGTATAAGTCCCAACCAGAGTGTGGATGTAATATAAGTCCAACCAGAGTGTGGATGTATAAGTCCAACCAGAGTGTGGATGTATAAGTCCACCCAGAGTGTGGATGTATATAAGTCCACCGGAGTGTGGATGTATAAGTCCAACCAAGTGTGGATGTATTAGTCCACCCAGAGTGTGGATATATAAGTCCACCCAGAGTGTGGATGTATAAGTCCAACCAGAGTGTGGATTTCAATAAGTCCAACCAGAGTGTGGATGTATAAGTCAACCCAGAGTGTGGATGTATAAGTCCACCCAGAGTGTGGATGTATAAGTCCACCCAGAGTGGGGATGTATAAGTCCAACCAGAGTGTGGATGTATTAAGTCAACCAGAGTGTGGATGTATAAGTCCACCCAGCGTGTGGATGTATAAGTCCACCCAGAGTGTGGATGTATATAAGTGCACCCAGAGTGTGGATGTATAGAACTGCACCCAGAGTGGGGATGTATATAAGTGCACCCAGAGTGTGGATGTATATAAGTGCACCCAGAGTGTGGATGTATATAAGTGCACCCAGAGTGTGGATGTATATAAGTGCACCCAGAGTGTGGATGTATATAAGTGCACCCAGAGTGTGGATGTATAAGTCCCACCAGAGTGTGGATGTATAAGTCCACCAGTGTGTGGATGTATAAGTCCAACCAGAGTGTGGATGTATAAGTCCACCCAGAGTGTGGATGTATAAGTCCAACCAGAGTGTGGATGTATAAGTCCAACCAGAGTGTGGATGTATAAGTCCAACCAGAGTGTGGATGTATAAGTCCAACCAGAGTGTGGATGTATCAGTCCAACCAGAGTGTGGATGTATAAGTCCAACCAGAGTGTGGATGTATTAGTCCAACCAGAGTGTGGATGTATAAGTCCAACCAGAGTGTGGATGTATAAGTCCAACCAGAGTGTGGATGTATAAGTAACCACCCAGAGTGTGGATGTATAAGTCCACCCAGAGTGTGGATGTATAAGTCCAACCAGAGTGTGGATGTATAAATCCACCCAGAGTGTGGATGTATAAGTCCAACCAGAGTGTGGATGTATATAAGTCCAACCAGAGTGTGGATGTATATAAGTCCAACCAGAGTGTGGATGTATAAGTCCAACCAGAGTGTGGATGTATAAGTCCAACCAGAGTGTGGATGTATAAGTCCAACCAGAGTGTGGATGTATAAGTCCAACCAGAGTGTGGATGTATAAGTCCAACCAGAGTGTGGATGTATAAGTCCCACCAGAGTGTGTATGTATAGGTCCCACCAGAGTGTGGATGTATAAGTCCAACCAGAGTGTGGATGTATAAGTCCAACCAGAGTGTGGATGTATAAGTCCAACCAGAGTGTGGATGTATAAGTCCAACCAGAGTGTGGATGTATAAGTCCAACCAGAGTGTGGATGTATAAGTCCAACCAGAGTGTGGATGTATAAGTCCAACCAGAGTGTGGATGTATAAGTCCAACCAGAGTGTGGATGTATAAGTCCAACCAGAGTGTGGATGTATAAGTCCAACCAGAGTGTGGATGTATAAGTCCAACCAGAGTGTGGATGTATAAGTCCAACCAGAGTGTGGATGTATAAGTCCAACCAGAGTGTGGATGTATAAGTCCAACCAGAGTGTGGATGTATAAGTCCAACCAGAGTGTGGATGTATAAGTCCACCCAGAGTGTGGATGTATAAGTCCAACCAGAGTGTGGATGTATAAGTCCACCCAGAGTGTGGATGTATAAGTCCAACCAGAGTGTGGATGTATAAGTCCAACCAGAGTGTGGATGTATAAGTCCAACCAGAGTGTGGATGTATAAGTCCAACCAGAGTGTGGATGTATAAGTCCAACCAGAGTGTGGATGTATAAGTCCAACCCGAGTGTGGATGTATAAGTCCAACCAGAGTGTGGATGTATAAGTCCAACCAGAGTGTGGATGTATAAGTCCACCAGAGTGTGGATGTATAAGTCCAACCAGAGTGTGGATGTATAAGTCCAACCAGAGTGTGGATGTATAAGTCCAACCAGAGTGTGGATGTATAAGTCCAACCAGAGTGTGGATGTATAAGTCCAACCAGAGTGTGGATGTATAAGTCCAACCAGGTGGTGGATGTATAAGTCCAACCAGAGTGTGGATGTATAAGTCCAACCAGAGTGTGGATGTATAAGTCCAACCAGAGTGTGGATGTATAAGTCCACCCAGAGTGTGGATGTATAAGTCCAACCAGAGTGTGGATGTATAAGTCCAACCAGAGTGTGGATGTATAAGTCCAACCAGAGTGTGGATGTATAAGTCCAACCAGAGTGTGGATGTATAAGTCCAACCAGAGTGTGGATGTATAAGTCCAACCAGAGTGTGGATGTATAAGTCCAACCAGAGTGTGGATGTATAAGTCCAACCAGAGTGTGGATGTATAAGTCCAACCAGAGTGTGGATGTATAAGTCCAACCAGAGTGTGGATGTATAAGTCCACCCAGAGTGTGGATGTATAAGTCCAACCAGAGTGTGGATGTATAAGTCCAACCAGAGTGTGGATGTATAAGTCCAACCAGAGTGTGGATGTATAAGTCCAACCAGAGTGTGGATGTATAAGTCCACCCAGAGTGTGGATGTATAAGTCCAACCAGAGTGTGGATGTATAAGTCCAACCAGAGTGTGGATGTTATAAGTCCAACCAGAGTGTGGATGTATAAGTCCAACCAGAGTGTGATGTATAAGTCCAACCAGAGTGTGGATGTATAAGTCCAACCAGAGTGTGGATGTATAAGTCCAACCAGAGTGTGGATGTATAAGTCCAACCAGAGTGTGGATGTATAAGTCCAACCAGAGTGCGGATGACGATGTATAAGACCACCCAGAGTGTGGATGTATAAGTCCAACCAGAGTGTGGATGTATAAGTCCAACCAGAGTGTGGATGTATAAGTCCAACCAGAGTGTGGATGTATAAGTCCAACCAGAGTGTGGATGTATAAGTCCAACCATAGTGTGGATGTATAAGTCCAACCAGAGTGTGGATGTATAAGTCCAACCAGAGTGTGGATGTATAAGTCCAACCAGAGTGTGGATGTATAAGTCCAACCAGAGTGTGGATGTATAAGTCAAACCAGAGTGTGGATGTATAAGTCCAACCAGAGTGTGGATATAAGTCCACCCAGAGTGGGAGTGTTATAAGTCCACCCAGAGTGTGGATGTAATATAAGTCCACCCAGAGTTTGGATGTATAAGTCCACCCGAGTGTGGATGTATATAAGTCCACCCAGAGTGTGGATGTATAAGTCCACCCAGAGTGTTGATGTAACAGTACACCCAGAGTGTGGATGTCTAAGTACATCCAGAGTGTGGATGTATAAGTCCAACCAGAGTGTGGATGTATAAGTCCAACCAGAGTGTGGATGTATAAGTCCAACCAGAGTGTGGATGTATAAGTCCAACCAGAGTGTGGATGTATAAGTCCAACCAGAGTGTGGATGTATAAGTCCAACCAGAGTGTGGATGTATAAGTCCAACCAGAGTGTGGATGTATAAGTCCAACCAGAGGGTGGATGTATAAGTCCACCCAGAGTGTGGATGTATCTAATGACACCCAGAGTCTGGATGTATATAATTCCCCCCAGAGTGTGGATGTATATAAGTCCAACCAGAGTGTGGATGTATAAGTCCACCCAGAGTGTGGATGTATAAGTCCAACCAGAGTGTGGATGTATAAGTCCAACCAGAGTGTGGATGTATAAGTCCAACCAGAGTGTGGATGTATAAGTCCAACCAGAGTGTGGATGTATAAGTCCAACCAGAGTGTGGATGTATAAGTCCAACCAGAGTGTGGATGTATAAGTCCACCCGGGGTGTGGATGTATAAGTCCACCCAGAGTGTGGATGTTATAAGTCCAACCAGAGTGTGGATGTATAAGTCCAACCAGAGTGTGGATGTATAAGTCCAACCAGAGTGTGGATGTATAAGTCCACCAGAGTGTGGATGTATATAAGTCCACCCAGAGTGTGGATGTATCTAAGTCCACCCAGAGTGTGGAGGGATATAAGTCCACCCAGAGTGTGGAGGTATCTAAGTCCACCCAGAGTGTGGATGTATCTACGTCCACCCAGAGTGTGGATGTATAAGTCCAACCAGAGTGTGGATGTATAAGTCCAACAGAGTGTGGATGTATAAGTCCACCCAGAGTGTGGATGTATAAGTGCAACCAGATTGTGGATTTATATAAGTGCACACAGAGTGTGGATGTATATAAGTGCACCCAGAGTGTGGATGTATATAAGTGCACCCAGAGTGTGGATGTATATAAGTGCACCCAGAGTGTGGATGTATAAGTGCACCCAGAGTGTGGATGTATATAAGTGCACCCAGAGTGTGGATGTATAAGTCCAACCAGAGTGTGGATGTATAAGTCCACCCAGAGTGTGGATGTATAAGTCCAACCAGAGTGTGGATGTATAAGTCCACCAGAGTGTGGATGTTATAAGTCCAACCAGAGTGTGGATGTATAAGTCCAACCAGAGTGTGGATGTATAAGTCCAGCCACAGCGTCCATGTATAAGTACACCCACGGTGTCGATGTATAAGTCCACCCAGAGTGTCGATGTATAAGTCCAACCAGAGTGTGGATGTATAAGTCCAACCAGAGTGTGGATGTATAAGTCCACCCACAGTGTGGATGTATAAGTCCACCCAGAGTGTGGATGTATAAGTCCAACCAGAGTGTGGATGTATAAGTCCAACCAGAGTGTGGATGTATAAGTCCAACCAGAGTGTGGATGTATAAGTCCACCCAGAGTGTGGATGTATAAGTCCAACCAGAGTGTGGATGTATAAGTCCAACCAGAGTGTGGATGTATAAGTCCAACCAGAGTGTGGAGTTATAAGTCCAACCAGAGTGTGGATGTATAAGTCCAACCAGAGTGTGGTTGTATAAGTCCACCCAGAGTGTGGATGTATAAGTCCAACCAGAGTGTGGATGTATAAGTCCAACCAGAGTGTGGATGTATAAGTCCAACCAGAGTGTGGATGTATAAGTCCACCCAGAGTGTGGATGTATATAAGTCCAACCAGAGTGTGGATGTATGAGTGCACCCAGAGTGTTGCTGTATCAGTCCCACCAGTGTGTTGATGTATACGTCCCACCAGTGTGTGGCTGTATAAGTCCACCCAGAGTGTGGATGTATAAGTCCAACCAGAGTGTGGATGTATAAGTCCACCCAGAGTGTGGATGTATAAGTCCAACCAGAGTGTGGATGTATAAGTCCAACCAGAGTGTGGATGTATAAGTCCACCAGAGTGTGGATGTCTAAGTCCAACCAGAGTGTGGATGTATAAGTCCACCCAGAGTGTGGATGTATAAGTCCAACCAGAGTGTGGATGTATAAGTCCAACCAGAGTGTGGATGTATAAGTCCAACCAGATTGTGGATGTATAAGTCCAACCAGAGTGTGGATGTATAAGTCCAACCAGAGTGTGGATGTATAAGTCCAACCAGAGTGTGGATGTATAAGTCCAACCAGAGTGGTGGATGTATATAAGTCCAACCAGAGTGTGGATGTATAAGTCCAACCAGAGTGTGGATGTATTAGTCCAACCAGAGTGTGGATGTATAAGTCCAACCAGAGTGTGGATGTATAAGTCCAACCAGAGTGTGGATGTATAAGTCCAACCAGAGTGTGGATGTATAAGTCCAACCAGAGTGTGGATGTATAAGTCCAACCAGAGTGTGGATGTATAAGTCCAACCAGAGTGTGGATGTATAAGTCCAACCAGAGTGTGGATGTATAAGTCCAACCAGAGTGTGGATGTATAAGTCCAACCAGAGTGTGGATGTATAAGTCCAACCAGAGTGTGGATGTATAAGTCCCACCAGAGTGTGGAGGTATAAGTCCAACCAGAGTGTGGATGTATAAGTCCAACCAGAGTGTGGATGTATAAGTCCAACCAGAGTGTGGATGTATAAGTCCAACCAGAGTGTGGATGTATAAGTCCAACCAGAGTGTGGATGTATAAGTCCAACCAGAGTGTGGATGTATAAGTCCAACCATAGTGTGGATGTATAAGTCCAACCAGAGTGTGGATGTATAAGTCCACCCAGAGTGTGGATGTATAAGTCCAACCAGAGTGTGGATGTATAAGTCCAACCAGAGTGTGGATGTATAAGTCCAACCAGAGTGTGGATGTATAAGTCCAACCAGAGTGTGGATGTATAAGTCCAACCAGAGTGTGGATGTATAAGTCCAACCAGAGTGTGGATGTCTAAGTCCAACCAGAGTGTGGATGTATAAGTCCAACCAGAGTGTGGGATGTATAGAAGTCCACCCAGAGTGTCAATGTATATAAGTTCCAACCAGAGTGTGGATGTATAAGTCCAACCACGAGTGACATTGATGTATACTAAGTCCAACCCAAGAGTTGTGGGATGTAATATAGTCCCAACCAGAGTTGTGGATGTATATAAGTTCCAAACCAGATGTGGGGATGTAATAAGTCCAACCAGAGTGTGGATGTATATAAAGTCCACCAGAGTGTGGATGTGATAATAAGTCCAACCAGAGTGTGGATGTATATAAAGTCCAGCCCAGATTGTGGATGTATAAAGTCCACCCAGAGTGGTATGGATATATAAGTCCACCCAGAGTTTGGATGTAAAAGTCCAACCCGCGTGTGGAAATGTATATAAGTCCACCCAGAGTGGTGGATGTATATCAGTCCACCCAGAGTGTTGTATGTAATATAGTCCAACCCGAGTGTGGATGATGATAAGTCCCCCAGAGTGTGGATGTAATAAGTCCACCCAATGTGAGGGTTATATAAGTCCAACCAGAGTGTGGATGTATATAAAGTCCACCCCTAGTGTGGATGTATATAAGTCCACCCAGAAGTGGTGGATGTATATACGTCCACCCAGAGTGTGGATGTATAAGTCCACCCAGAGTGTGGATGTATATAAGTCCACCCCAAGTGTGTATGTATATAAGTCCACCCAGATGTGTGGATGTCATATCATCCACCCAGAGTGTGGATGTATATAATCCACCCTAGAGTGTGGATGTATAAATGTCCCCCAGAGTGTGGATGTATAGTAATTCCACCCAGAGTGGTGGATGTTATAAGTCCACCCAGAGTGTGGATGTAGAGTAGTCCACCCAGATTGTTGATTGTGATATACGTCCACCCAGAGTGTGGATGTATATAGTCCAACCCTAGTGTGTATGTGATATAAGTCCACCCAGATGGTGTGGATGTATATAAGTCCCACCCAGGAGTGTGGATGGTATATAAGTCCACGCCATAGTGTGTATGTATATAGTCCACCCAGAGTGTGGATGTATATTGTCCACCCAGAGTGTGGATGTATATAAGTCCACCCAGAGTGTGGATGATTATACGTCCACCCAGAGTGTTGGAATGAATATAAGTCCACCCAGGAGTGTGGATGTATAGATCCACCCAGAGTGTGGTTTATATAGAGTCCACCCAGAGTGTGGCTGCTATATAATCCACCCAGAGTGTGGATGTATATAAAGGTCCAACCAGAGTGTGGATGTATATGTCCACCCAGAGTGTTGATGTATAGTAATGCCCCCCGAGTGTGGAGTTATTATAAAGCCATCCAGAGTGTGGATGTATATTAAGTCCCCCCACAGTGTGGATGTAATAAGTCCACCCAGATTGTGGCCGTAATAATTCCCACCCAGAGTGTGGATGTATAGAAAGTCCAACCCCAGTGTGGATGTATATACGTCCACCCAGATTGTGGTCTATATAAGTCCAACCATAGTGTGGATGTATAACGTCCACCCAGAGTGTGGATGTATATAGTCCAACCCAGAGTGTGGATGTATATAGGTCCCACCCGAGTGTGGATGTAATTAAATCCACCCAGAGTGTGGATGTATATAAGTCCACCCATAGTGTGGATGTATATAAGTCCACCCAGAGTGTGAGATGTATATAAGTCCAACCAGATGTGTGATTCTATAAGTCCCACCCAAAGTGTGGAATGTATGTAAGTCCACCCAGAGTGTGGATGTATATAAAGTTCCACCCAGAGTTGTGGATGTATAAGGGTTCAACCCGAGTGTGGATGTATATAAGTCCACCCAGAGTGTGGAATGTATATAAGTCCACCCAGAGTGGTGGATGTATATAATTCCCCCAGAGTGTTGGATGTATATCGTCCAACCATAGTGTGGATGTTATAAGTCCCCCAGAGTGTGGATGTAATAAGTCCACCCAGAGTGTGGAATGTCTCTAAGTCCAGGCCCAGATTGTGTATGATATAAGTCCAACCACAGGGTTGATTTATAATTCCCACCCAGAGTGTGGATGTAATAAGTCCCCCCAGATGGTGTGGATGTATATAAGTCCAACCCGAGTGTGTATGTAATAAGTCCACCCAGAGTGTGGATGTAATAGTCCACCCAGAGTGTGTGATGTAGATGAGTCCAACCAGAGTGTGGATGTATATACGTCCAACCAGAGTTTGGATGTATATAATTCCAACCCGAGTGTGGATTGTATAATTCCACCCAGAGTGGGCATGTATCTAAGTCCACCCAGAGTGTGGGATGTATATCCGTCCACCCAGAGTGTGTATGTATATAAGGTCCACCCAGAGTGTGGATTTAATATAAGTCCACCCAGAGTGTGGATGGATATAAGTCCCCCCAGAGTGTGGATGTATAATTCCCGCCAGAGTGTGGATGTATAAGTCCAACCAGAGTGT
The DNA here is from genome assembly GCF_036669925.1 of Montipora capricornis. Taxonomy (NCBI): domain Eukaryota; kingdom Metazoa; phylum Cnidaria; class Anthozoa; order Scleractinia; family Acroporidae; genus Montipora; species Montipora capricornis. The sequence continues at coordinate 47,257,264 of NC_090886.1, forward strand.
GGATGTATAAGTCCAACCAGAGTGTGGATGTATAAGTCCAACCAGAGTGTGGATGTATAAGTCCAACCAGAGTGTGGATGTATAAGTCCAACCAGAGTGTGGATGTATAAGTCCAACCAGAGTGTGGATGTATAAGTCCAACCAGAGTGTGGATGTATAAGTCCAACCAGAGTGTGGATGTATAAGTCCAACCAGAGTGTGGATGTATAAGTCCAACCAGAGTGTGGATGTATAAGTCCAACCAGAGTGTGGATGTATAAGTCCAACCAGAGTGTGGATGTATAAGTCCAACCAGAGTGTGGATGTATAAGTCCAACCAGAGTGTGGATGTATAAGTCCAACCAGAGTGTGGATGTATAAGTCCAACCAGAGTGTGGATGTATAAGTCCAACCAGAGTGTGGATGTATAAGTCCAACCAGAGTGTGGATGTATAAGTCCAACCAGAGTGTGGATGTATAAGTCCAACCAGAGTGTGGATGTATAAGTCCAACCAGAGTGTGGATGTATAAGTCCAACCAGAGTGTGGATGTATAAGTCCAACCAGAGTGTGGATGTATAAGTCCAACCAGAGTGTGGATGTATAAGTCCAACCAGAGTGTGGATGTATAAGTCCAACCAGAGTGTGGATGTATAAGTCCAACCAGAGTGTGGATGTATAAGTCCAACCAGAGTGTGGATGTATAAGTCCAACCAGAGTGTGGATGTATAAGTCCAACCAGAGTGTGGATGTATAAGTCCAACCAGAGTGTGGATGTATAAGTCCAACCAGAGTGTGGATGTATAAGTCCAACCAGAGTGTGGATGTATAAGTCCAACCAGAGTGTGGATGTATAAGTCCAACCAGAGTGTGGATGTATAAGTCCAACCAGAGTGTGGATGTATAAGTCCAACCAGAGTGTGGATGTATAAGTCCAACCAGAGTGTGGATGTATAAGTCCAACCAGAGTGTGGATGTATAAGTCCAACCAGAGTGTGGATGTATAAGTCCAACCAGAGTGTGGATGTATAAGTCCAACCAGAGTGTGGATGTATAAGTCCAACCAGAGTGTGGATGTATAAGTCCAACCAGAGTGTGGATGTATAAGTCCAACCAGAGTGTGGATGTATAAGTCCAACCAGAGTGTGGATGTATAAGTCCAACCAGAGTGTGGATGTATAAGTCCAACCAGAGTGTGGATGTATAAGTCCAACCAGAGTGTGGATGTATAAGTCCAACCAGAGTGTGGATGTATAAGTCCAACCAGAGTGTGGATGTATAAGTCCAACCAGAGTGTGGATGTATAAGTCCAACCAGAGTGTGGATGTATAAGTCCAACCAGAGTGTGGATGTATAAGTCCAACCAGAGTGTGGATGTATAAGTCCAACCAGAGTGTGGATGTATAAGTCCAACCAGAGTGTGGATGTATAAGTCCAACCAGAGTGTGGATGTATAAGTCCAACCAGAGTGTGGATGTATAAGTCCAACCAGAGTGTGGATGTATAAGTCCAACCAGAGTGTGGATGTATAAGTCCAACCAGAGTGTGGATGTATAAGTCCAACCAGAGTGTGGATGTATAAGTCCAACCAGAGTGTGGATGTATAAGTCCAACCAGAGTGTGGATGTATAAGTCCAACCAGAGTGTGGATGTATAAGTCCAACCAGAGTGTGGATGTATAAGTCCAACCAGAGTGTGGATGTATAAGTCCAACCAGAGTGTGGATGTATAAGTCCAACCAGAGTGTGGATGTATAAGTCCAACCAGAGTGTGGATGTATAAGTCCAACCAGAGTGTGGATGTATAAGTCCAACCAGAGTGTGGATGTATAAGTCCAACCAGAGTGTGGATGTATAAGTCCAACCAGAGTGTGGATGTATAAGTCCAACCAGAGTGTGGATGTATAAGTCCAACCAGAGTGTGGATGTATAAGTCCAACCAGAGTGTGGATGTATAAGTCCAACCAGAGTGTGGATGTATAAGTCCAACCAGAGTGTGGATGTATAAGTCCAACCAGAGTGTGGATGTATAAGTCCAACCAGAGTGTGGATGTATAAGTCCAACCAGAGTGTGGATGTATAAGTCCAACCAGAGTGTGGATGTATAAGTCCAACCAGAGTGTGGATGTATAAGTCCAACCAGAGTGTGGATGTATAAGTCCAACCAGAGTGTGGATGTATAAGTCCAACCAGAGTGTGGATGTATAAGTCCAACCAGAGTGTGGATGTATAAGTCCAACCAGAGTGTGGATGTATAAGTCCAACCAGAGTGTGGATGTATAAGTCCAACCAGAGTGTGGATGTATAAGTCCAACCAGAGTGTGGATGTATAAGTCCAACCAGAGTGTGGATGTATAAGTCCAACCAGAGTGTGGATGTATAAGTCCAACCAGAGTGTGGATGTATAAGTCCAACCAGAGTGTGGATGTATAAGTCCAACCAGAGTGTGGATGTATAAGTCCAACCAGAGTGTGGATGTATAAGTCCAACCAGAGTGTGGATGTATAAGTCCAACCAGAGTGTGGATGTATAAGTCCAACCAGAGTGTGGATGTATAAGTCCAACCAGAGTGTGGATGTATAAGTCCAACCAGAGTGTGGATGTATAAGTCCAACCAGAGTGTGGATGTATAAGTCCAACCAGAGTGTGGATGTATAAGTCCAACCAGAGTGTGGATGTATAAGTCCAACCAGAGTGTGGATGTATAAGTCCAACCAGAGTGTGGATGTATAAGTCCAACCAGAGTGTGGATGTATAAGTCCAACCAGAGTGTGGATGTATAAGTCCAACCAGAGTGTGGATGTATAAGTCCAACCAGAGTGTGGATGTATAAGTCCAACCAGAGTGTGGATGTATAAGTCCAACCAGAGTGTGGATGTATAAGTCCAACCAGAGTGTGGATGTATAAGTCCAACCAGAGTGTGGATGTATAAGTCCAACCAGAGTGTGGATGTATAAGTCCAACCAGAGTGTGGATGTATAAGTCCAACCAGAGTGTGGATGTATAAGTCCAACCAGAGTGTGGATGTATAAGTCCAACCAGAGTGTGGATGTATAAGTCCAACCAGAGTGTGGATGTATAAGTCCAACCAGAGTGTGGATGTATAAGTCCAACCAGAGTGTGGATGTATAAGTCCAACCAGAGTGTGGATGTATAAGTCCAACCAGAGTGTGGATGTATAAGTCCAACCAGAGTGTGGATGTATAAGTCCAACCAGAGTGTGGATGTATAAGTCCAACCAGAGTGTGGATGTATAAGTCCAACCAGAGTGTGGATGTATAAGTCCAACCAGAGTGTGGATGTATAAGTCCAACCAGAGTGTGGATGTATAAGTCCAACCAGAGTGTGGATGTATAAGTCCAACCAGAGTGTGGATGTATAAGTCCAACCAGAGTGTGGATGTATAAGTCCAACCAGAGTGTGGATGTATAAGTCCAACCAGAGTGTGGATGTATAAGTCCAACCAGAGTGTGGATGTATAAGTCCAACCAGAGTGTGGATGTATAAGTCCAACCAGAGTGTGGATGTATAAGTCCAACCAGAGTGTGGATGTATAAGTCCAACCAGAGTGTGGATGTATAAGTCCAACCAGAGTGTGGATGTATAAGTCCAACCAGAGTGTGGATGTATAAGTCCAACCAGAGTGTGGATGTATAAGTCCAACCAGAGTGTGGATGTATAAGTCCAACCAGAGTGTGGATGTATAAGTCCAACCAGAGTGTGGATGTATAAGTCCAACCAGAGTGTGGATGTATAAGTCCAACCAGAGTGTGGATGTATAAGTCCAACCAGAGTGTGGATGTATAAGTCCAACCAGAGTGTGGATGTATAAGTCCAACCAGAGTGTGGATGTATAAGTCCAACCAGAGTGTGGATGTATAAGTCCAACCAGAGTGTGGATGTATAAGTCCAACCAGAGTGTGGATGTATAAGTCCAACCAGAGTGTGGATGTATAAGTCCAACCAGAGTGTGGATGTATAAGTCCAACCAGAGTGTGGATGTATAAGTCCAACCAGAGTGTGGATGTATAAGTCCAACCAGAGTGTGGATGTATAAGTCCAACCAGAGTGTGGATGTATAAGTCCAACCAGAGTGTGGATGTATAAGTCCAACCAGAGTGTGGATGTATAAGTCCAACCAGAGTGTGGATGTATAAGTCCAACCAGAGTGTGGATGTATAAGTCCAACCAGAGTGTGGATGTATAAGTCCAACCAGAGTGTGGATGTATAAGTCCAACCAGAGTGTGGATGTATAAGTCCAACCAGAGTGTGGATGTATAAGTCCAACCAGAGTGTGGATGTATAAGTCCAACCAGAGTGTGGATGTATAAGTCCAACCAGAGTGTGGATGTATAAGTCCAACCAGAGTGTGGATGTATAAGTCCAACCAGAGTGTGGATGTATAAGTCCAACCAGAGTGTGGATGTATAAGTCCAACCAGAGTGTGGATGTATAAGTCCAACCAGAGTGTGGATGTATAAGTCCAACCAGAGTGTGGATGTATAAGTCCAACCAGAGTGTGGATGTATAAGTCCAACCAGAGTGTGGATGTATAAGTCCAACCAGAGTGTGGATGTATAAGTCCAACCAGAGTGTGGATGTATAAGTCCAACCAGAGTGTGGATGTATAAGTCCAACCAGAGTGTGGATGTATAAGTCCAACCAGAGTGTGGATGTATAAGTCCAACCAGAGTGTGGATGTATAAGTCCAACCAGAGTGTGGATGTATAAGTCCAACCAGAGTGTGGATGTATAAGTCCAACCAGAGTGTGGATGTATAAGTCCAACCAGAGTGTGGATGTATAAGTCCAACCAGAGTGTGGATGTATAAGTCCAACCAGAGTGTGGATGTATAAGTCCAACCAGAGTGTGGATGTATAAGTCCAACCAGAGTGTGGATGTATAAGTCCAACCAGAGTGTGGATGTATAAGTCCAACCAGAGTGTGGATGTATAAGTCCAACCAGAGTGTGGATGTATAAGTCCAACCAGAGTGTGGATGTATAAGTCCAACCAGAGTGTGGATGTATAAGTCCAACCAGAGTGTGGATGTATAAGTCCAACCAGAGTGTGGATGTATAAGTCCAACCAGAGTGTGGATGTATAAGTCCAACCAGAGTGTGGATGTATAAGTCCAACCAGAGTGTGGATGTATAAGTCCAACCAGAGTGTGGATGTATAAGTCCAACCAGAGTGTGGATGTATAAGTCCAACCAGAGTGTGGATGTATAAGTCCAACCAGAGTGTGGATGTATAAGTCCAACCAGAGTGTGGATGTATAAGTCCAACCAGAGTGTGGATGTATAAGTCCAACCAGAGTGTGGATGTATAAGTCCAACCAGAGTGTGGATGTATAAGTCCAACCAGAGTGTGGATGTATAAGTCCAACCAGAGTGTGGATGTATAAGTCCAACCAGAGTGTGGATGTATAAGTCCAACCAGAGTGTGGATGTATAAGTCCAACCAGAGTGTGGATGTATAAGTCCAACCAGAGTGTGGATGTATAAGTCCAACCAGAGTGTGGATGTATAAGTCCAACCAGAGTGTGGATGTATAAGTCCAACCAGAGTGTGGATGTATAAGTCCAACCAGAGTGTGGATGTATAAGTCCAACCAGAGTGTGGATGTATAAGTCCAACCAGAGTGTGGATGTATAAGTCCAACCAGAGTGTGGATGTATAAGTCCAACCAGAGTGTGGATGTATAAGTCCAACCAGAGTGTGGATGTATAAGTCCAACCAGAGTGTGGATGTATAAGTCCAACCAGAGTGTGGATGTATAAGTCCAACCAGAGTGTGGATGTATAAGTCCAACCAGAGTGTGGATGTATAAGTCCAACCAGAGTGTGGATGTATAAGTCCAACCAGAGTGTGGATGTATAAGTCCAACCAGAGTGTGGATGTATAAGTCCAACCAGAGTGTGGATGTATAAGTCCAACCAGAGTGTGGATGTATAAGTCCAACCAGAGTGTGGATGTATAAGTCCAACCAGAGTGTGGATGTATAAGTCCAACCAGAGTGTGGATGTATAAGTCCAACCAGAGTGTGGATGTATAAGTCCAACCAGAGTGTGGATGTATAAGTCCAACCAGAGTGTGGATGTATAAGTCCAACCAGAGTGTGGATGTATAAGTCCAACCAGAGTGTGGATGTATAAGTCCAACCAGAGTGTGGATGTATAAGTCCAACCAGAGTGTGGATGTATAAGTCCAACCAGAGTGTGGATGTATAAGTCCAACCAGAGTGTGGATGTATAAGTCCAACCAGAGTGTGGATGTATAAGTCCAACCAGAGTGTGGATGTATAAGTCCAACCAGAGTGTGGATGTATAAGTCCAACCAGAGTGTGGATGTATAAGTCCAACCAGAGTGTGGATGTATAAGTCCAACCAGAGTGTGGATGTATAAGTCCAACCAGAGTGTGGATGTATAAGTCCAACCAGAGTGTGGATGTATAAGTCCAACCAGAGTGTGGATGTATAAGTCCAACCAGAGTGTGGATGTATAAGTCCAACCAGAGTGTGGATGTATAAGTCCAACCAGAGTGTGGATGTATAAGTCCAACCAGAGTGTGGATGTATAAGTCCAACCAGAGTGTGGATGTATAAGTCCAACCAGAGTGTGGATGTATAAGTCCAACCAGAGTGTGGATGTATAAGTCCAACCAGAGTGTGGATGTATAAGTCCAACCAGAGTGTGGATGTATAAGTCCAACCAGAGTGTGGATGTATAAGTCCAACCAGAGTGTGGATGTATAAGTCCAACCAGAGTGTGGATGTATAAGTCCAACCAGAGTGTGGATGTATAAGTCCAACCAGAGTGTGGATGTATAAGTCCAACCAGAGTGTGGATGTATAAGTCCAACCAGAGTGTGGATGTATAAGTCCAACCAGAGTGTGGATGTATAAGTCCAACCAGAGTGTGGATGTATAAGTCCAACCAGAGTGTGGATGTATAAGTCCAACCAGAGTGTGGATGTATAAGTCCAACCAGAGTGTGGATGTATAAGTCCAACCAGAGTGTGGATGTATAAGTCCAACCAGAGTGTGGATGTATAAGTCCAACCAGAGTGTGGATGTATAAGTCCAACCAGAGTGTGGATGTATAAGTCCAACCAGAGTGTGGATGTATAAGTCCAACCAGAGTGTGGATGTATAAGTCCAACCAGAGTGTGGATGTATAAGTCCAACCAGAGTGTGGATGTATAAGTCCAACCAGAGTGTGGATGTATAAGTCCAACCAGAGTGTGGATGTATAAGTCCAACCAGAGTGTGGATGTATAAGTCCAACCAGAGTGTGGATGTATAAGTCCAACCAGAGTGTGGATGTATAAGTCCAACCAGAGTGTGGATGTATAAGTCCAACCAGAGTGTGGATGTATAAGTCCAACCAGAGTGTGGATGTATAAGTCCAACCAGAGTGTGGATGTATAAGTCCAACCAGAGTGTGGATGTATAAGTCCAACCAGAGTGTGGATGTATAAGTCCAACCAGAGTGTGGATGTATAAGTCCAACCAGAGTGTGGATGTATAAGTCCAACCAGAGTGTGGATGTATAAGTCCAACCAGAGTGTGGATGTATAAGTCCAACCAGAGTGTGGATGTATAAGTCCAACCAGAGTGTGGATGTATAAGTCCAACCAGAGTGTGGATGTATAAGTCCAACCAGAGTGTGGATGTATAAGTCCAACCAGAGTGTGGATGTATAAGTCCAACCAGAGTGTGGATGTATAAGTCCAACCAGAGTGTGGATGTATAAGTCCAACCAGAGTGTGGATGTATAAGTCCAACCAGAGTGTGGATGTATAAGTCCAACCAGAGTGTGGATGTATAAGTCCAACCAGAGTGTGGATGTATAAGTCCAACCAGAGTGTGGATGTATAAGTCCAACCAGAGTGTGGATGTATAAGTCCAACCAGAGTGTGGATGTATAAGTCCAACCAGAGTGTGGATGTATAAGTCCAACCAGAGTGTGGATGTATAAGTCCAACCAGAGTGTGGATGTATAAGTCCAACCAGAGTGTGGATGTATAAGTCCAACCAGAGTGTGGATGTATAAGTCCAACCAGAGTGTGGATGTATAAGTCCAACCAGAGTGTGGATGTATAAGTCCAACCAGAGTGTGGATGTATAAGTCCAACCAGAGTGTGGATGTATAAGTCCAACCAGAGTGTGGATGTATAAGTCCAACCAGAGTGTGGATGTATAAGTCCAACCAGAGTGTGGATGTATAAGTCCAACCAGAGTGTGGATGTATAAGTCCAACCAGAGTGTGGATGTATAAGTCCAACCAGAGTGTGGATGTATAAGTCCAACCAGAGTGTGGATGTATAAGTCCAACCAGAGTGTGGATGTATAAGTCCAACCAGAGTGTGGATGTATAAGTCCAACCAGAGTGTGGATGTATAAGTCCAACCAGAGTGTGGATGTATAAGTCCAACCAGAGTGTGGATGTATAAGTCCAACCAGAGTGTGGATGTATAAGTCCAACCAGAGTGTGGATGTATAAGTCCAACCAGAGTGTGGATGTATAAGTCCAACCAGAGTGTGGATGTATAAGTCCAACCAGAGTGTGGATGTATAAGTCCAACCAGAGTGTGGATGTATAAGTCCAACCAGAGTGTGGATGTATAAGTCCAACCAGAGTGTGGATGTATAAGTCCAACCAGAGTGTGGATGTATAAGTCCAACCAGAGTGTGGATGTATAAGTCCAACCAGAGTGTGGATGTATAAGTCCAACCAGAGTGTGGATGTATAAGTCCAACCAGAGTGTGGATGTATAAGTCCAACCAGAGTGTGGATGTATAAGTCCAACCAGAGTGTGGATGTATAAGTCCAACCAGAGTGTGGATGTATAAGTCCAACCAGAGTGTGGATGTATAAGTCCAACCAGAGTGTGGATGTATAAGTCCAACCAGAGTGTGGATGTATAAGTCCAACCAGAGTGTGGATGTATAAGTCCAACCAGAGTGTGGATGTATAAGTCCAACCAGAGTGTGGATGTATAAGTCCAACCAGAGTGTGGATGTATAAGTCCAACCAGAGTGTGGATGTATAAGTCCAACCAGAGTGTGGATGTATAAGTCCAACCAGAGTGTGGATGTATAAGTCCAACCAGAGTGTGGATGTATAAGTCCAACCAGAGTGTGGATGTATAAGTCCAACCAGAGTGTGGATGTATAAGTCCAACCAGAGTGTGGATGTATAAGTCCAACCAGAGTGTGGATGTATAAGTCCAACCAGAGTGTGGATGTATAAGTCCAACCAGAGTGTGGATGTATAAGTCCAACCAGAGTGTGGATGTATAAGTCCAACCAGAGTGTGGATGTATAAGTCCAACCAGAGTGTGGATGTATAAGTCCAACCAGAGTGTGGATGTATAAGTCCAACCAGAGTGTGGATGTATAAGTCCAACCAGAGTGTGGATGTATAAGTCCAACCAGAGTGTGGATGTATAAGTCCAACCAGAGTGTGGATGTATAAGTCCAACCAGAGTGTGGATGTATAAGTCCAACCAGAGTGTGGATGTATAAGTCCAACCAGAGTGTGGATGTATAAGTCCAACCAGAGTGTGGATGTATAAGTCCAACCAGAGTGTGGATGTCGATGTATAAGTCCAACCAGAGTGTGGATGTCGATGTATAAGTCCAACCAGAGTGTGGATATCGATGTATAAGTCCAACCAGAGTGTGGATGTATAAGTCCAACCAGCAGGCATAGATAAGATATAATGTCTGTTAAGTGTTTTGTCACGTTTAAGGATAAATAGTCACGTGACAGTGACGTCACTTCTGGTCGCGGTTAAAAAAATACCCTTAAATTTTGTCTATTTTCCTTATTTGTGTTTTTGTGTTTTTTGCGTTTTTCTGTTTTGTGATTCAAAACTACATTTTTTAACATATGAAAAGCAGTAAAAGATAATGTAAGAAGTGTTATTTTAGATGCATGATTTATCATTAAGCGATTTTTCACCCGTATGGTGACCCTATGGCGTTACTCTTGAAAAAGACTGGGCACAAATGTACAAGGAAGCCATCTTGTTTTTGTGGTAAATACAGTCCTCAAAGATGTGAACGATGAAAAGATGGATTCAAGCATACCTCGTAAAAGACAAAGAACTGAGCCTTATTGTATAATACATTGTACTGATGACAACACAACGTTAATCAGTCCAAATTCTCTTGACTCATGGAAAACGTTGCAAAAAGCTGGTGAAATCAGAGATCACGAAGGCATTCTTAGTGTACAGGTTGGCGATGACCAAATCCCGAATGGAGTATTTTACCATCGCAAATGTCGAAGCACGTTTACACACAAACATGACTTAGATCGAATTAAAAAGAGTAAGAATGATGAAAAAGAGAAGGAGGTGGAGGTGGAGACGACTCATCTGGAGAAGAGATCATCTATAAGGCAAGGTAAGATGCTTGTTCGGCTAAATAAAAAAAGTAAGGATCTTAAACAAATAAGATAATCATAAAGTAGCTAGTTGTGTATGGAAAGAAAAGTATCAGTATTGCAGAATTTTAGTTATAGTTATAGTTATCTATATTAATATCTTGTTTGTGTTCTATTATGAAAAGTAAAATTGTTAATAAAATTATAAAAACATTACTTTATTTAAGGAAAGCCAAATACTTCCAGCTCCCGGGTGTACGAGAAACAGTGCATCTTCTGTGAAAAGAAAGAGAAGTTTTTAAAGGTTTAAAATCAAGGGAAGGCTTAACACAAGCCAGACAACTCAGAGTCGATGACACAGAGAGAAAAGCTGCAGAAATAAAACATGACAAGAGAATCCTGGCCCTGGCAAGCCGAGAGCTGGTTGCAGCCGAAGCTCACTGGCACCATTCCTGCTACAAGAATTATACGAGGGCAACGAGCAAATCTGTGAATACAACAGATACTGAAGAACTTCCTGATAGTTATACTGAAGCCGACCTCAACGCATTTTCTAGATTGTGCGATTATATAAGGAATGAATTATTTCAGAGCAACAATATAGTGGAGCTTGTACAATTAAGTGATATGCTTAGAGGGTGGATGTTGGAATCTGGGGTAACAGAAATCAAACCGTCAACAATAACTCACTTAAGAGGAAAACTTAGTGTTGAATTTGGAAATTCTTTACACTTGATTCAAAATGAATCTAACAAAGTTATCGTCTACCCAGATAGCCAAACACGGGATCAGCTAGTCTTATTAAATCATCGCCTACAAAAGGAAGTAAACGTTTTAAGGGCCTCTCGTTCACACATTGGCGAAAGTTTAAAAGACGTAGCTAGTGAGATTAGGCAGTCTGTAAAGCAACACTGCGCTAAACAAGAGTGGCCTCCAGATCCCTCCAATATCACCCGGGATAACAGTGGCGCTCCAACTATAGTGACAACCTTTCTTCAGTACGTTCTGGGTGGTGATGTTCAAGAGCTCGGTGAACGCATGACCTGACTTTGCAGTTCTGTTGGCCAAGACCTTATGTTTGGTATAACTTGTGGTCGATACAAGTCTGCAAAACACATTCTGTTACCCTCGGCAGTCAAATCGCTAACAGGTATTTCATTATTATAAACATTATTATATTTGTTTTTACAAGTGACAAGCAATTTATTCACCGTTGAACTTTCTATCTATTTCAGGTAATGTTGAGCTTATACAGATTCTAAACCATCTTGGGCACGGTATATCATATTCTCAACTCGAAGAGGTTGATACAGCCCTGTGCCTACAAAAGCTTGCCATGACACCTGAAGATGGCGTCCCTCTCCCAAGAAACATATACCCAGGTACAAATACTGTCCTCGCCTTTGACAACATTGATAGGCTCGAAGGAACCCTGTCCGGAGGTGGGACATCGCATCGTGTTAATGGTATCGCCGTTCAGCCTGTTACTTACGGCCCTGATCAGAAAATAGGGGTCCCCAAGGTGGAAAAGACAAAGAAAAAATCCTTCTCTGCTCCAGAAGAGCGTCTCCCAATCTACAATGTTGGTAAGCGAGTTGGGCCCCCGCCAAGAAAAGTGAGGGATGTTGACGGCGAAACAATTCTTAAAGAATTTACAAAGAAGAATCTGCTGTTCATCCTTGCTCGTCTACATTATGCAGCCCATCAACAAAAGGTCAGCAGCTGGAATGGGTTTAACATCACGGTTCACGACAAAGACGCCATCATTCCCAATAATGTAGGCTATTTGCCGACCATTAAATTAATGCACCAGCCACTGATGTTTCCACTGTCAACGAAGCCCTCAACCGATCTCTCACTATCATGCGCTCGCTCCATCTCAAAAGCATCATATGTGTTTTCGATCAGGCCATCTATGCCAAGGCGTTTGAGGTGAAGTGCAAGGAGTATGAGAAGTTCAAGCCATAGTTCTACGTCTTGGAACTTTTCATACCCTTGGTACATTAATCTCTATCATCGGTAAAAGGTTCCAGCATTCTCGTCTAAGGGACTTATTCATTGAAACTGGGGTAGTAGCTGAGGGCTCCGTGTCTGCAGTTCTGGAGGGCCAAAACTATAACAGGGGTGTTCGTGTGCACAAACTGGCTTACGAAGCATTCATGAGGTTGGCATTGCAAGGATTTTATCCTTGGCTTAACGAGTCAGATCCAGCGGACAGTCGTCAAGTACAAACATGTCTTGATGAAATTGGTACCCTAGCTGATGAACTGTGTAAAGAGAGACACGATGAGGTTTTCAAGAGCCGAGTTTTCCAGCGTTTTTCTGACCTTTTTGCTGAATACACTCTTCATCTCCGGAATACCAATGGCCCCCTTTCAGCATTTTGGATGTCCTATATAGACATGATCGAGCTACTACTTCACATGATCCGTGCCTCTAGAGAAGGTAATTGGGAACTCCATCTCTCCTGTGTCCGCCAGATGCTCCCATGGTGCTTTTCCTACGATGCTATCAACTACGCAAGATACATGTCAGCTTATTACAGCGATATGACAAGTCTACCAGATGAGCACCCTGAGGTACACGAGTTCATGAGAAACGGTAGATTTTCAGTTCAGTTGAGCAACGACAATACATTTGGAAGAATTCCCGTTGACCAGACTCTTGAAGAAACCGTAAATAAAGATACCCAGACACCTGGGGGTACCAAGGGCTTTAGTTTGAACCCTGGAGCCGTACAAAGGTACTACTTGACGGCAGAATTTAGAACTTTGTACCTGCGCAGTTTGCGCGAAATGGTCGGCTATGCCAAAGGGAAGCACGGCCATGCTGACCTTCACTCGTCTCGCATTGCCCAAGATGAGAAAGATGTGGCCGCAATGGTTGATTTAATCAAGAACTGGACAGATCCATTTGCAGGTCATGTGCAGCTGTCCAGCATCTCAACAGGAGCTGTTGCCACTACTGCTAAAGCAGAGGACCTTGCGACCGCCTATAAAGTTGGAGAGGCAGCCTACGCTGATTTCAAGAAGACCCGTCTCGAATCACAGGCCCCAAAGGTAAGGTTTAATGACAAATTGAAGAAGCAAAAGCTGAAAACCTTCAGTGCTTTATGGAAGACCAAGACAGTGGCAAAGGGTAAAGACACAGAAACTGTTCTGCGCGCTGATCGAAATTTGTTTGCGCGGATGATCGTAATTGCTGAAAGCCGCAATCTGCAAATGCAAGAACCCATTAGGCCCTCTTCCTGCTTCCCTGGCCTGCAACAATGGCTTTCCCCGCAAGACCAATAAGGCACAACTTGGCAAAGAATTAGAGAAATTGATACAGCCAACAACAGAGGTAACACGGCCGTCAGCTTACCTAATAGATGGGATGGCTCTCGTCCAAAAGCTGAAGGTAGATTATCTCACATTTGGTGAGATCGCAGACAAGATTCTATCTAGAGTGTTGCTTGAGGGAGAGGGTAGCAACAGAGTGGATGTGGTATTTGACGTGTACAGAGACATTTCCATTAAATCAGCAGAGAGAGAACTCAGAGGTGAAAGTGATGCTATAACTTTCAAGAACCTTGCGGCTGGCCAGAAGGTCAAGCATTTCAAGAATTTTTAACGCAATGGTGACAACAAAACAAGTATTGTCAGGTTTGTTGTGGAACACTGGCAAAACACACCGAGTCGCAAGAGACTGGAAGACAAGGAGCTGCATGTAGCATGTGGAAACCGATGCTACAAGATCACCGCCAAAAGAATAGAGGATGAAGAAGAGCTAAGATCTGAACAAGAGGAGGCTGATACACGACTTCTCCTGCACGCGCAACATGCAGGAAATGAGGAGCGATATAAGTCAATCATTGTATCCTCAGAAGACACAGACGTTAGAATCCTATGCCTTGCGTTTTCATTTTCCATTGATGTGCCGATTTATCAGCGTTGTGTCTCTCAACTGAACGCTCGGTATGTCGACATTGGAAAAATAGCCCATGCTATTGGCCAAAATGCGTGCAAAGCACTACCAGGTTTGCACGCATTTACGGGTTGTGATGCAGTGAGTGCCTTTGCAGGGATTGGGAAAGTGAAACCCCTGAAGAAGTTACTGAGTAAAAAGGAATACCAACGCACATTCGAGCAACTTGGAGAAAACTGGTTGATGTCTGAAGATCTTTTGATGCAGTTAGAGGCATTTGTCTGTGATATCTATGGCGCAAAGAACGGTATCTCAGACGTGAATAAATGCAGATATTCGGTCTTCTGTGCAAAGAAAGGTAATAATAATAACAATAATAATAATTATAATTATTATCATTATTATTATTGTTATTATTATTATTATTATTATCATAAACTTTATTAAAGTGTCATATGAAGGTCGCTAATCGGAGACACCTAGCTATCTGCATAATATTAAGAAAGTAGACCACAATGACAAAGAATAGCTTCAGCGATAAATATAAGTGTTTTGCCGCCCCATACATGTACCTATGATATATATTCATATATTCATTCAGGTGAAGCGGAATCCCATCAGCTGCCTCCATGCCAAGACAGCTTGTATAAGCATTGCCGGCGAGCCAACTATCAAGCGGCGATATGGAGAAATTCTCTACGAAACAATGACGTTCCATCTCCAGTTGGTCATGGCTGGTCTCTTGTAAATGACGGAGCTCAAGTGAGATTGGTGATAGATTGGATGAGCGGACTCCCGGCACCAACAGCTGTAATAGAGCTTATATCATGTATGTGCAAGAAGGCCTGTAATGATGATTCATGTGACTGCATTCGAAATGGGTTAAAGTGCTCCGACCTTTGCCGCCTAACAACTTGTTCTAACCGGCCAGATGAAGAAGAGAACATCCATGTAGACCTGGATGAAGAGGACGTTGAGTTTGACTGAAGTCTCTAGAGTGTGAGTGTGACATTTTACCTACCCATGAGAAACACTTATCAATCTGAGAACACAGCTACCCATTTAAATCTTATTTTAACATACATTAAGAATAACGCTAATTGCCATAACGTTTAGTGCTTTTTATGGTAAAAATGCACTGAATTGTATTTTTTTAATCACATAAAAGAAAAAGGCGAAAAACCAAAAAGATAGACAAAATTTGAGGTTTTTTTTTTACCACGACCGGAAGTGACGTCACTGTCACGTGACTATTTATCCTTAAAGGTGACAAAACACTTAACAGACATTATATCTTATCTATGCCTGCTTTATTTTATGCAGAATCTAGAGAATTACTTGCTAATAGGCGCATTTTAGTATATTATTAATTTATGCTAATTATGCAAAATTCAAGGTCACGTGACTCCCTTAAGCTACTCTTACAACATTTCCATCATATATTTTTGAAATCCACACATGATAAGCTTTAATTTGATATATGGTGGCCTTCTTCCCCTCGAGTGGTAATGAAAAGCCACTTGGCCCATGGACTATATTCTCTATTTTCGAATTCACCATAATACACTTTGTTTGCCCCCTAAATTTTGCATAAACTATTGTTTTCAAATGCTCTTGGGGACACTGCATATTCCCAAGAGCATTTGAAAACAATGGTTTGTGCAAAATTTGGGGGGCAAACAAAGTGTATTATGGGGAATTCAAAAATAGAGAATTGCCATCGTGTTAGTTTTTCCGAAAATGAGTATGTAACAATAGAATACAGTTCGGAGCCAATCCGCATACGAAGAGTACCAAAGTTCGGACTCTGCAAACACTACGATGAATTGCCAATAAATCGCGAGGACGAACGAAATGTTCGGGTGCCCCGTGTTCGCAGATGATGATCTGTGAAGAATACGGTTCTGAGGTGAGGTTTTAATTCTTACAACAGTTACTTAACGTAGCTTTCGTATTTTGTTTCTAACCGACCAATTGAGCCCGTTTACGCGTTTCATGAAGCCGTCGTTTTCGAGATAAACAAAGCTTTGCAGTAGCACGTAATTGCCAAACTATAGATGGTTTCACTGTGAGATCATCAAATTAGCAAGGTCTTCTGAATTGTCATCAAAAGGAGGTTAAAGATACCTGAAGAATAAATCTTTTTCCAAGTTTCCAGTTCCATGACGTCTTTCCTTTCGAAAATACAGTATTTCGAATTTCCTAATTGTCACCTTTCGTAGCTTATCATGGTGACACCATGATAGCAAGCTACAGTGGAACCCCGTTAATAAGGTCATCAACGGGCCGAAAAAAATTGGCCGTATTAACGGGGTGGCCGTATTACCGGGGGTAGGGTGAAATTCATGACTAAAGGGCCTTAATGACAAATATCGCATTCGCACTTCCAGAAAAACGTTTCTCTTTAATAAACAACAGGAATGTACATACAGTAATTGTATAAAATACTTGAAACTTCGCACAGTATGTAAAACGCTTAAAATTGTTAGGTGTACTGTACGTTCTGAGCCTAAAATCAAAACAAGAACAGGCCCAGCTTACTATGCTTATGCTATGTGTTTTTTGATGAAAGCACAAAGACTTAATCTCTTCGTGATTTGCCTTACTGGATTTAACAGTAGTGTCAAGATCATGTTTGTAATGAAAACAGGGAGGAGTGTTGCTGACAGTACTTTGTAAAGTAAATCGGCTGTTCGATTACAGCGGTAACTAACGAAGGTCAATGAAATTAACATGTCACAGGCGTTTGGCGCGAGTGGCCGAGTTAACAGGATGAAATTATAGAGGAGTCTACTGTTTGGGATTTAAAATTGTGGCCGTTGGCCGTATTAACGGGTGACCGCATTAACGAGGGTTTTCTATAAGAGAATGTATGGCCATTCTATCCCTATGAATCTAAGCAGTTTGAGCCTTTCAAGTACTAGTACATTAGTAGATGTGTTCATACATTTTATCTCATGAGCGAAAAGTAAGCGTTTTCAAGGCAAAGTACAGTCCACTTTGATCCACCTACACAAGTAAAAGTTGTGTGATTTCAACGCTTCGACAAAGAGCTCAGAAACGATGTACCGCACAGATCTGAGAATTGGAGGTGGTGTCTAAAACTGTTTGTCGCAATATTCCAAGTTATTGGCCTTTTTCATCGAACGTTTCGAATTTATTTTTTTGTTGCGTGACAGTGAAAATGATCTATCGCACGTAAATTTTTCAATGCTCGAAAAACTATCGATATGGAAGCTGTGGTGAATCAATTCCCACAATTCAGCCACCCCTATTCACATGACAGAATATTCTACTTCTTTTCCCCTTGCACATCTCTGGAGTAGTCACATGCGCCTCTCGAGCGCCTATGTTTCAATTGGCCAAGTACGAAACAAAACAAGTAAATGTTTCTGTAGACAGTTGCTCATTCATAACAACGCAGATAATGTACCGGTGAAAGTCGCTCAATGTTTACAATTGCAAATAAATTCAACAGGTGACATAGCTATAGGGGTAGTATGTTTTAGAACTGGTTGTTTGAACGGAAATTACGTGGGCGTTATGTCTATCTTTGCGGGATCTACAATAGTATGTAGCGTGACATCAGCATGATGAACTGGTTTCAATTGTAATTAATTTGGGTAAATGAAAAACGGTATTCATCTGCGAAGGTTCCAAGAGTGTTGTGAATAACGCGGCCGGTGACCTCCAGCTCTAGGGAACTAACATGAAGGTCAAGAAACTAACAATAATAAGAAAAAATAGACATCGGCGGATGATGTTTGTACAAAGAACATCTGAATCAGAAAGAGACTAAGAAATCTCGGCCATTTATAACATATCATACCGCTGCTGGAAGTTCTGTACTGGCGATTTAGTCATGTTGTCAACAGTTAGGATTATAGTAAATATCTTATTCAAAACATTTCTAGCCGGCTGAATCCAGCATATTCACGTTAGCTGCATTGCATTGCGTCATTTGCTATATCGTGGAACATGGGCCTTGAATCAGCAAACGAAATTAAACGAGTCACGCTGAAGCCCCAACGTAGAACCCATCATTTAGTTGCTCCACTGCACGTTATAAATTCCGATTTTCATCTAATTCTGTTAGACGTGAGGCTGTTTCAAGTCTGTCGCTACCTGAAATCTACTCCTTCGCGTTTTTGTTTATTACTGGGTTGCCCTATGGCAAACCCAGTCGGAAAATAGGTAGATTTCCTTTTTTTTTTAGTATTTTTTTCCGTGTCGATAAAAGTCTTGCCTGTCACTCCCCTGGTAAGTGGTGTCTTTGTGCATAGAGCCTTGTGCGCGTATTTTCTTAGGATCGAGAGGGTAGTGGAACTGCGTAGATTTCTCTGGTGGACACAGTAGAATTATTAACTTAGCCTGCAATGGCGTCGAAAGTCATGTAACGCGAATGGCGTTTTAGTGGATCCTTAAACAAAATATACCCTTATGAAGCTCAATAATGGAAAGTCAGTTGGATAAACTAGGCAGGAATCTCAAAAGCGACGAGTAATGGACTTCGACAACAATCTATCGCCCGTCGAGACGAAATCAAAGTGAGCTGTATTTACCTGAAGTACATGGTAATTTGACACGATTGAGTTTCTTGTCTTCACGCACGCAATGAAATAGGAAGAGGTTTTCGCCTCTAAGAGCAAATATGTTGTTTGTTTCAATAAAATTTTCGCTGGAAAAGGATTCTGTGGTATTTTCTGCCTTTGTGAATTATAATATCATGTTGTGTATTGAATTTCCGAGCTTAAGGTTGAAATGTGATATGGGAGAAGTTTTTTAGTATTGCTCTGTAAGCAGGAAGGGTTCACAGGCCTGTTGGAAGCGTGCTTGAGTTTCAACAAAATAAGCCCCAAAATCAGTAAAAAATTGTGACGCAGATGAATAATAAAGTAGCTGCTATTTCCAAAATGATGAAATTACCTGGTGATAAATAACGTCGAACGCGTCTTGGAGAGTAAATTTTGACTTTGCATAAACAAGAGTTCGGCGATTGTGATCTTTGTTTTGACTTCGCTCATTTCATTGTCAAACTTTATAACACTTGACAGAAAAAGAAACTTACAAAAACCCGGTATCTTGCCATCATTTGACACAGATGCTTCACTGTTTGGCGAGTAAACATGCCGGGGTAACTTAATCACAGCGCCCGATGAATTCCGGCCATGTTTATTTGAACGTAGCAAAAAATCCCCCAAAATGTTTGTCGCTGATCGTAACTTTTTATATTCTATATTCACGGTTCAAAATTAATGTTGTTTTCATGTCGTAAATATGTTATTCTCGATCGACCGTCCTGGAGACTTCCTTCTGCTCTTTCTAAAAACTGTGTATCAATAGTTATTTACTTTTGCATCAATATTTGTTTTTGCATAAAGCAAGCTAACAAGATCTGTACCTTGCTGAGTTCGCATTTGTTAGCGTTAATAGTATTTTCGGTCCGATGCTTCTGTTTTATGAGGGGTATATTGTTATGGTCTCCCATCCAAACACTAACCCCGCCAAACAGGGCTTGACTTCAGCCCAGAAGCCAATGTTTCTCACTTCCCATTTATTTTCTTCAATCTTTCTGGGTTCAGTACTTTGCTAGTAACCACATGTCTTCTCAGACTATTTACCCAAGACTTCTACCATGGCACTACAATGATAGACAATACCAAAACAATATCGTGCACTGTTAGAGCTACATATTACGCAAGGACAGATCTGTTTCGTCGTACGAACGTGTGAGGACCTGTGAGCCAAAGGGCCTCTTCTGGTATGACTTCTTAATGACCTTGGAAAAAAATGTTTGGCACGGTGCACGTACCGCAGGCAACCCAGTGTACCCTCACAGAGGGTCTAAATTTTTATTGTTGCAGTTGTTTTGTCAAAGAGAGAGGTCAGATGTATTGCTCGAAGAGGTGTAGTACATTGCTTTTAGCCAATGAAATCACCGCCTCCTAATTCTATTGTCCATTTGCTGCACAGAAAACTAAATTCGTCCCAGAATATAACTCGGATACCTTTCAGGTATTCCGAGTAATAAACAAATAAACCGGCATGTTAATTTTATTAGTAGGCTAGGTATCGAAGAACCATAACATTTGCTCATGCACTGACGGAGTGTTTGAACAAGAGAGAAAAACGCAGTACCTCCAGACACCGGCGCTGGAGCGTCGTACCAAACGAGTCATCCCGGGATTTCGGCCCGTGCGATCGCTTTTGGACGCAGTTGGCCCTTCGCTGCTTTCTGCTACCGACCTTGCCTCCCGGTACGGCATTGAGGGAGAGATATGTCGGCCCCTAAACCATATGTGACAAATCCCACGCCTACTCACAGCTCCAAACCGCCCTTGTCAATATAACGTAAGAATTCGATGGCTTAAATATACAAGGGAAAAGTCATTTTCTCTGTCATATGGTATGCACTGGTGGACACAGTAGAATTATTAACTTAGCCTGCAATGGCGTCGAAAGTCATGTAACGCGAATGGCGTTTTAGTGGATCCTTAAACAAAATATACCCTTATGAAGCTCAATAATGGAAAGTCAGTTGGATAAACTAGGCAGGAATCTCAAAAGCGACGAGTAATGGACTTCGACAACAATCTATCGCCCGTCGAGACGAAATCAAAGTGAGCTGTATTTACCTGAAGTACATGGTAATTTGACACGATTGAGTTTCTTGTCTTCACGCACGCAATGAAATAGGAAGAGGTTTTCGCCTCTAAGAGCAAATATGTTGTTTGTTTCAATAAAATTTTCGCTGGAAAAGGATTCTGTGGTATTTTCTGCCTTTGTGAATTATAATATCATGTTGTGTATTGAATTTCCGAGCTTAAGGTTGAAATGTGATATGGGAGAAGTTTTTTAGTATTGCTCTGTAAGCAGGAAGGGTTCACAGGCCTGTTGGAAGCGTGCTTGAGTTTCAACAAAATAAGCCCCAAAATCAGTAAAAAATTGTGACGCAGATGAATAATAAAGTAGCTGCTATTTCCAAAATGATGAAATTACCTGGTGATAAATAACGTCGAACGCGTCTTGGAGAGTAAATTTTGACTTTGCATAAACAAGAGTTCGGCGATTGTGATCTTTGTTTTGACTTCGCTCATTTCATTGTCAAACTTTATAACACTTGACAGAAAAAGAAACTTACAAAAACCCGGTATCTTGCCATCATTTGACACAGATGCTTCACTGTTTGGCGAGTAAACATGCCGGGGTAACTTAATCACAGCGCCCGATGAATTCCGGCCATGTTTATTTGAACGTAGCAAAAAATCCCCCAAAATGTTTGTCGCTGATCGTAACTTTTTATATTCTATATTCACGGTTCAAAATTAATGTTGTTTTCATGTCGTAAATATGTTATTCTCGATCGACCGTCCTGGAGACTTCCTTCTGCTCTTTCTAAAAACTGTGTATCAATAGTTATTTACTTTTGCATCAATATTTGTTTTTGCATAAAGCAAGCTAACAAGATCTGTACCTTGCTGAGTTCGCATTTGTTAGCGTTAATAGTATTTTCGGTCCGATGCTTCTGTTTTATGAGGGGTATATTGTTATGGTCTCCCATCCAAACACTAACCCCGCCAAACAGGGCTTGACTTCAGCCCAGAAGCCAATGTTTCTCACTTCCCATTTATTTTCTTCAATCTTTCTGGGTTCAGTACTTTGCTAGTAACCACATGTCTTCTCAGACTATTTACCCAAGACTTCTACCATGGCACTACAATGATAGACAATACCAAAACAATATCGTGCACTGTTAGAGCTACATATTACGCAAGGACAGATCTGTTTCGTCGTACGAACGTGTGAGGACCTGTGAGCCAAAGGGCCTCTTCTGGTATGACTTCTTAATGACCTTGGAAAAAAATGTTTGGCACGGTGCACGTACCGCAGGCAACCCAGTGTACCCTCACAGAGGGTCTAAATTTTTATTGTTGCAGTTGTTTTGTCAAAGAGAGAGGTCAGATGTATTGCTCGAAGAGGTGTAGTACATTGCTTTTAGCCAATGAAATCACCGCCTCCTAATTCTATTGTCCATTTGCTGCACAGAAAACTAAATTCGTCCCAGAATATAACTCGGATACCTTTCAGGTATTCCGAGTAATAAACAAATAAACCGGCATGTTAATTTTATTAGTAGGCTAGGTATCGAAGAACCATAACATTTGCTCATGCACTGACGGAGTGTTTGAACAAGAGAGAAAAACGCAGTACCTCCAGACACCGGCGCTGGAGCGTCGTACCAAACGAGTCATCCCGGGATTTCGGCCCGTGCGATCGCTTTTGGACGCAGTTGGCCCTTCGCTGCTTTCTGCTACCGACCTTGCCTCCCGGTACGGCATTGAGGGAGAGATATGTCGGCCCCTAAACCATATGTGACAAATCCCACGCCTACTCACAGCTCCAAACCGCCCTTGTCAATATAACGTAAGAATTCGATGGCTTAAATATACAAGGGAAAAGTCATTTTCTCTGTCATATGGTATGCACTGGAGTCGCAGATTACAAAGTGTGCGCACGCGCCCTGCTAAAGGTAACATACATACAGGCATAAGCTTCTTTTCATCTCAAATTTCCCAATAACTACAGCAGCTTATATCTTCCAAAAATTACAAATACATAGCATATACAGATACCTACTAAATACATAATATTTAAAGATATATTCATTAAAAAGAAAAGCCGCTGTACAAAATGCGGCCTGGTACGGATAAAATCAGGTAGCGCATTCCGCAACTTAGCTGATACGTAAGAAAAAACAGAACTAAGACCATAACTGGTTGTTCCAGCTTTATTGAGGGACAGAATGTAATTTCCGCGAAGATCATGCATAAGAAGGGGACGGGAGAGAAAACGCATTTTTCATATAAGCAGAAAAACCCTTTTTTCCAAAACAAAACAAAACAAAGAAAACATACTTTTATCAAGTAATACGAGGAAATTTTGAATGCGCTTATTGCATGGAGATGTACAGCTTGACGTTCGCAGTAAGAGGACAGGTAATCTGTAAATATAAATATCGTTATTCTCTTATTTACATTAATATACCGTTTCTTTGACATGAGAATTACAGCGAAATGAAAGCACAACTTTGTCGCCAATTTTCTATGATAAAAACTTGTTCAGAAATCCAAATTCTAAGTTAACAGCACACACCAGGCCTACTCCTTAGTATCTGGATAGAAATCATTTCCTCTGGCCGCGCTTCAGCCATTCGATGAGGGCCACTCTCGTGCTTCTTAAGTTGCCTCGCTCATGCCCAAAAAGAATTCTGGGTAATTCTGCCATTCCATCACAAGGGAAGACTCCCGATTCTCATTTCATAGTTTTTTTCATAAGTGTCGGGCCTCCCAGTCCTACCAGCAAAATAACGCATCGATTGAAGGTTTTAGCTTTCAAAACTTGCCCAGATTGTGTCAGTAGGTCCTGGAATTCGTCCACAGAAAGGCCAGAGAGACAACTTCACTCGTGAACCGCTTTGTTTAATTTACAACAGAGCATTTTAGGCGTCCCAGTCTGCATGAAACCATCTCTCGCCTCTGTTTTCTTTCAAAGGCTTGCCTTTACCCACATTCTAGCTTAATGATGCCAGCCTGGTGGCTTCTGTAGACGAAAATGGCCTTAAAAGTTACTTATAAAATTATTACTTGCCAGATTTGAGCAAACTCGCTCGCTCCATGTGGGAACAAAAACGGTTGACATTTGTCACGTGATGCTCTAACACTGAATACAGGGATGTAAACCCATGATCCTCTCGGAGTTGGTGTTACAGCTCGAGCCTAAGCTCATTCGAAGGTCATTTTACACGTCTTGGAATACAAGAGCGAGTGGTCACGACTTTAAACTTTTGGAAAGGTAAGTGAACCAAAAGACTTAATTACGATGGTTAACTTTAAAGGGAAAAAAAATAGATAAAACTTTGCGTTTACTATTGTGTTCTGGTGACCAAATTTCTTGTGACAACATGGCGGAATGAAGTTACCTCGAGGAAAGTTTTGTCTTGATCGAACGATCTTTTGGTGAAACATCATGAGGTACTGGAATGACGTCGGTTGAAGGGTATTCCGGTTGATGAATCTTTTCCGGCCTAACTAAAAAATTTCGGCTACGCGGCGCAATCGCGCAAACTGTGGCTACTAACGTGGCCACATGGCTAAGGCAGCGTTTTTCATTTGTAACCGCATTTCTTTCGAAGATCAGATTTGAAATGATGAATCTAGCTCGTATATGACATCGCTACTTTGGTGTATGGCTTGCTTTTTTTTCTTTATTTCTCGCTTATTTCTTCCACCTTATGAGAAAAATCGAGCAATTGCAGAATACCCCGCAACACTTCACCACTATTGTTTCCCCTAGGCGCCTTTCTTTGAAGAACGAGTCGGAATACAATAGAGCTTATTCTTATTCAATGAAATGCAAATAAGTTGCGGGGTATTCTGCAATTTAGCCGTCATGTGTCCATGTTGTGAATTGTATCGCTTCCAAGAACAAAATGATGAGAGACACGTTCCCTGGCACTTTATGACTTATTTTCGCATCATTTCCCTAGTGATGTAAACACTACCTACTTAGATTGGATGTTTCTTTTTTTCCCCCATAAACAATGAGAAACCAGTCTTTCCCCAATGAAATGGAAGTTAGAAGTTCAGCTAAGCCTTTTTCAAACAGATGCTTGTGTTGTCCTTCGGTTAACATTATTTTCCTTCTAATTAGATCTAGGCTTTTGGGAGTATTATTAAATTTCAGTATTAAATAGAATGGTAGACCAAAAAAGTTGAATGTTTCGTTGGTTCTGTAGGGAAAATAGGTTTTAATCTTCCAGCATAATAGTTCTTATGTTGGTGTTCTTTCTTAGATGTCTGTCAGAACCTATAAAGTTTACGTTGGAAACCTTGGTGACAATGGGAGAAAGGAAGAAATTGAAAAAGAGTTTGAGAGATTTGGAAGACTCCATGATGTCTGGGTAGCTCGCAACCCTCCAGGCTTTGCTTTTGTTGAATTTGAAGACCTTCGTGATGCAGAAGATGCCATAAAAGAACTGGATGGGAAGCATATTTGTGGAGCTCGTGTCAGAGTAGAAATGTCCCGACACCGTGGTAGGGGAGGTGGTCGTGGTGGTCGCCATGAAGACAGAGGGCGTCGCTTTGATGATAGGAATGACCGTTACGATGACCAGTCAAGGCCACCATACAAGTGTGTATCAGAAATAAGCCAGGTTTAGATGAGTTATGGATGGGGTAGTTACGTACACTTCACAACTTTTGGCAGTGTCAAGATTTTCCATTTCTTGTTGATTAGCTTTTATCATCAGCATGATTAGCAAGAAAATAAGTTCACATAAATTTCACTCATGATTAAGAGTCAATGTAAGATCTTGGAACGTTATACACCTTATTCCAAAATAGCCACCATTTTAGAATTCTTTTGTTTGCTTGCAAATTACCCCTTGTTACCTTGTTCAAAGTTAATATTCTTTTGAATTTTAATTTAAAGAGTGAAGCAACAAGGGCTAATTTGCAAGCAAACAAAAGAATACTAAAATACCGGCCATTTTGGAATATGGTGTATGAATTTTAATCTGTCTGACTTTCCTTCCACCAAAGCTTAACATTCCTAAATAATGTATCTTGTTGGAATTGGTTATTAATTTTTTTGTTGGCAAGAAGTTGTTTCCGTTAATGTGTTTTGCAATAGGTATTTAAAGGTATTTTTTTGGTGATCATTTACAAGCACAGTATTGTCAAATCTATTAATAAGCTATTGATGGCCTTTCTTGTTGTGATCTATTTACATAATTAAGTTTTATTTCTTTGTATTTATACCTAAATAACTGTTTGGGTTGTTCTTTAGGTTCATCCATTTAGCCTCGTCCTCGCATCTTTGCAACATTTTCAAGTTCAACAAAGTGTTGTGCCTAAGGCCATCTTTGTTCTTCATCCAAATTAGCAGTAACCAAGATGTTCAACAAAAAAAACTCAACACACAACCCAGGAGATTGTTTTTCGTCCATCAATCAACCTCCTAATTCTACCCTCGTCCATCCGCCAACATCACTTACAACTCGACCTCCCTTTGTCAAAAAAAATCACCACACCCCGAATCACCATGGACCAAGGCAGTGACCCTCTTCATCTCCCAAACGTGTCGCCAATGCGTATCCAGGGTTGATTTGTTTGAGAGCAGCATGCATTTCTCTCCTCGAATTTGTCACCACCCCCGGCCATCTTGTTAGCTAACCACTCCAGCATGTGAAACAACACCACAGCTTTGTTGAACAACGCAAACCAGTTTTCTTCTTCAGCATTAACAAAACAACTGATGCACAGGTAGAAGTTAAGATACCCAAGTGTCAGATTTATAATTTTTGTTGTTTATGAGATGCCCACTTTCTTTATTGCAAGCCCTTCTTGCTACTTGGTGAGATTTTTCATCATGCATAGTCTGATAACTAATAATTTCACAAGCAAAGGTTGTTGATGTACCGTAGTAAATTTGTTTTTGGAGAAGTTGGTTGTCTGTTTCTGTTGAATGACATTGAACTTAGAAATTGTATTACTTGCACCAAGATCTTGACATTCCATCTGTAGACGCAGAGCTTTGAGTACCACAAACACATTTTTAGGCTAATCGTTTTCTCTTTATTGAACTGGATTCAGGGTCTGTTGACGAATGTAGTGGATAAAAGGATTTTTAGCTTTTACATTATTTTAGGTTCAATGTATTTGTGTTGTTGAATAAGAAAGATAGATACATGTAAGATTTTTCACTCTTAAGTTAGAGGTGCTAATGAAACCATTTTTTTATTTACTAGGTCACCACCCCGTAGAAAGGGAAGGTCTCCTGAAATGGACAGGTGCATATTTTATTTAAATCTCTTTTTGTGTTAAGTTTTGCAATAATGCAGAATGTTAAAGATTTTCTTTTCAAAATTTTCACAGGTGGCAATCACGTGGAGGAAGGAGTCGATCTCGCAGTCCAAGGCGTTACTAAGGAACTGCAGTCTGCAGTGACAAAGGGTATCACAGACTTTCCTTCATGTGACCAATAATCGACTTCTTTTCACTGAAACAAAAAATTCAGAGCTAATACAGTATTGTTGTCCAAGGAGTAGCTTGGCACCAAAACATTACTCTTTCGCAGTTGATAATAAAAGTAATAATCAAAAAGATAAAGAGAAAAATGCAGTAATTGACCATTTTCAGAATTTTGAGAATTTTGGTTAAATTTCCTCGAATGTTTTGGAAATGAAAATGAACAATTCCTTGTGTTTTTTTTTTTTTTTTTTTTCGCTGTTTCACAGTTGACATTAGAGAATTATGAGAATTATTGCCGTTTGTTAAACAAGAAACCAAAGAAACCTTTCATGTCTTCAGGGCATCATGGAGGTTTTAAACACAGACGCACTGTAAAAGGCGTGGTACTTTGGGCATGTGTGGATAATTTGTCAATCAACCGTGGATTCATACTTGTAAAGCTCCGTATAATAATTTGTGCAATAACAAAGCCCCTAACGGGAATAATGTGTCGTTCTTGTTTTTAAATCCCCAGTCATTTTTTTCACCTTAGAAATATCTTTTGAGGGTTCTGTCTCGGAGTTGCTGTTTGTTGACCACCATATTGGACTATCATTCGTGCTTGAAAGGATTTGAACAAAAAGAGACAGGGTGGATCTAGGGGGAGGGTACAGGGGTGCACAGTCAGCCGTTCCTTTGTGGTGCACCTCCTACTAAGAAAGTCCTGGATGCACCCATGGGAGAGCGTGAAGCGACCCCTTTCATTTGTGTCTTTGTCTTTACAGTCTCAGTTGTCCTTTTGCCTATAGCCATTGTCATTGATGTAGTCCTGCTCTATCTCCCCCTCCTTTATCTTATCCTTTTTTGTTCATCCCTTCTTTCCTTTCTTACTCTTTCTTTGCTTTCTCTTTTTCTTTCATTGTCCATTGTTCTTTTCCCTTTCATTTATCTGTCATTTTTTTCTTTTTGCAGATGTGAGGATGAAGCAGAGAAGAGAAAGACAAGAAATACAATGTTATATAGCAATGAGAAACTAGATTGTAATCGTTCTTTTTTATAACTTTACTAAGATGCTCATTTTTCTGATTGTGATGTAAAGACATTAGTGTGCTTATTCATTTTAATTAATTTTAAGTAATTTCGTAGTAAGTTTTAGTTAAATATCGTTCTGATCAGATTGTAACTGTAGCCTTGTCTTCTAAAAAACTTCACTCTGTAATGAGGAAAGGTAGAGGTGTGCCATGTTATTCCTTTATGTGCACTATAGATTAAGAATGCATAAGTGCTAAATAAAAAGACATGATTTACAAATAACTTTTAGTGTCAAAACTTGAGTTATCATTGAACATTTGCATTATTTTAGTCTGCCCTTTCAAGAGATCACATATCAAATTAAGTTTGTAGGAAGCTCCAGTCATTCATGTATTGCAATAAACAAGGCTTACTGTATAATGCTTTGTATTATCTCCAGTAAATTGATATGTATGTTTTATGATGTCCTTGAAATTAGCCAAAACATTCAGTCCTGCCTCTGTCTATAGGCAGAAAATGGGTTTTAAACACAAGTTACAGGTTTTACCTAAGGGATTCACTGAAATGGTTGTCTGTCATTGGCACTGGTGTCAAAGAACCAAGTCATGACCGTAATTTCCAATGAAAATCAGATGGATTTGTCAAAGGCATGTGCAAAAGAGGACCCTCCAAAGAAGGAATTTAAATGTGCAAATAACAGTGTTCTTGAAGTAAAGGTGATTGAAAAGTAAAGTAAAAAAGAAAAGTAAAGTGAGAACGGTTTGGTGATGGGCCATTTGCAGCTGGTGATCACATGGTACCAAAACCACTACTCTGAAGAGCAAATTGTGCATGGGGACATCAAAGACAAAGCAACTTAATTAAATTTTTTTTTGCCTTAGATGTCCCAGTGAGCGATTTGCTCTCCAGTGCATTTGTTTTTGTACCATGTGATCACCAGCTGCAAAAGGCCTAATCTCACAGGGTCAACACTAGTTTCCATCCATCAAACTGACATTGGACATATCGCAATAATTACACGACGCAATATCCCATGTTAATATTGACAAGCTTTACCGCTCTAAAAAGAATG
Organism: Montipora capricornis; assembly: GCF_036669925.1. Taxonomy (NCBI): domain Eukaryota; kingdom Metazoa; phylum Cnidaria; class Anthozoa; order Scleractinia; family Acroporidae; genus Montipora; species Montipora capricornis. The sequence goes on from NC_090886.1 coordinate 47,286,659, forward strand.
AAAACAGGCAGAATTACAGCTTTAGTTCAACAAGAAATAGCATTTCTAAGCTATGCCACTCTGATCTACAGTATTAAGGTCTAAAAACCCCGTTAAAGACGGTTAACTTTCAATTGTTTTGCTGGGTACTACTACTTCAATACTCTAAAAAATTCGATTTTCCGGAAGGTTGTCTCGTTAGTCTAGTGGATATCGGAAACTGCAAGGTGAAGCCATCAATCCAGGTTCAATTCTTTGCCTCGCCTATTGTGAATCTACTCGGCTTGTTTAAAATCTTTGTTTTGTTGAAGTAGATTTGAAGTCTAAAGTAGACTGTACGTCGTATAAGTTGAATAAAAAGGGAAATGTCAGTTTGTGGGATGGAAAGAAGTGATGATCTTCTCACAGCTCAGACTGAGACACCAGCTGAAGCAAAGAGCATGCAACAACATCCTGTTTCAATCCCCAACTTTCAACTTGACATTTCTAAGCACAGCTACCACGCCGAAGTATAGAAGACACAGCTCATGTTACTTGTGGTTAAGCTAACGGTATCTTCATGATCAAGATCCTCATTCTAAATGTTTTCAGACAAGGACTTTGCTTGACTTGAAAGGAGTGGTTCAATTATATAATTAGTATTCCTAATATAATCTTAAATTTTAGTAGTGATAGTGGGGCAATTATGCCCAGCTTAAAGATTGAGACATTATATGTGATATCAGGGGCGTAGCTAGGAGTTTTCAAATGTGGGGTCACAATCTCTCAAACCCAGGGTCCTTACCAGTTTGTTATGTTGACATCCACGCTGTTTTAACAAAAGTCACAATTTTTCGAAATGTGGGGGGAGGGACAAGGCTACAGAATTGCTGCATAGATGAAGTGAGTTCCAGGTGACATACATTACTCTGTTCCAGTCTCACAGATATGGTTTGGTTTGTGTTATGTTGTTGACTGTCACAAAGAGGGAGTCATGGGCACCCCATGACAGGTCACAGGTCATTGTTTTACCAGTACAGAGAGTATCCTAAACATTCATAAAAGCTAATTAGGCCTAAACAAAAGTGTTGAGGCCCAAGGTTAGCTTTTATGAATCTTTAGGATACTCTCTGTATTGGTAAAACAATGACCTGTGAGCTGTAAAAAATACCAGCCAATTTCGGATCCGGTATATGATACACCAGCCGAAGATTGACTCTCCTGGATAGTCAGACTTGCACTTTAGTATAATATTATGTAGCCAATCACATTCCTGACATAAATTTAATTACCATCCTTGACAGTTAGGAAAGCTGTGGGTAATATTAGGATCATTGTTTTGGTATGCAAAAATGCTGTGATGTACGGTACTCTCAACTTTGTCATATACTCAAAGAGATGCTATGATGTCCATGCAACCCTCTGATTTCATTTGATCTGGTTGGGACAGCCTCTAAGGTGGTTTGCAACCAATCTCTAGAGACATATAGATAGTGCTGCAATGTTCAATTTGCTGGTGGACTAACAAAAGAGCTAATGAGAGATCTGTAGTTTTCGTGCATCAGTATGGCTGAAATACCACCCATGGAGAGGTTTTATTTTGAACCACGGGCAGTTTGAGCCACAGAGGAACCGGAAATGAACATTTGATTGCCGAAATGGAAGGGAAGGGCAGTTCAACAGATGGCTCGTTTCCAGGACTAGCCGTTCGTCAATTTTCAAGATGGCAGATGGTACCAATTTGAAAGTTTGCCCGGGAAAGTTATCTTAACTCACCGATTTCTCAACGAAGTGTAAGCGAGAGCTTGCAGATGGAGCGTTACCATGTTTTAGAACTGATTGGAGAAGGTTCGTTTGGTAAAGTGTACAAAGGGCGAAAAAAATACAGCGGTCAGGTAACCTGATTGACGGTGTTTACATTTGCACGCTTTTCTGAAGTGAAGAGACCAGTGATAAATGGCTCACTTGCGTTGAATTTTAGGTCGTTGCCTTAAAATTCATTCCGAAAGTTGGTAGATCAGAGAAAGAGTTGAAGAATTTACAGAGAGAGATTGATATCATGAGAAATCTGGAGCACAAGAACATCATAAAGTTGCTTGACTCGTTCGAAACACCTAAGGAGGTATTGTTTCTTTTAACTTTTAACTGATAGCACAGTACAGTTCTTGATTAACTTATCTTACCTTTTTCGACATGTTTTTGTAAAACTATTTTAACAGTGTTTGACTTTTAATTCGTCGGAATTTATTTCTGATGGTAGTGGTTTCCAGTGCCCAACATCATAGTAAGTAGATGTCAACACGTGGGCACAATTTTGGAGAGCTAGACTCCACAAAAACCTTAACTAAGAACTTTAAGTGGTATGCTAAAGAAACGAAAGCTTGAGTATGATATGTCAAACCAACTGGGCAGCTGTCACTATGACATAAGCAGAGTCATACCAGGTGCTAATTGGCAGTTTGCATGTCGTTGTTGACCTTGATTCATCCTGGTTGACAGTTGTCATTGGTAACATACAGCTTTGGCTGTAAAATGAAAATGTAAAATGCTGTGATCAGCCACTCTAAAATTCCATGTCTGCAAAAGTGTCCAGAGCTTTTAATGGGCAGGAGCGGTGGCCTCATTGTTAGTGTGCTCGACTTCGGAGCGAATGGTCCGGGTTCGGCACCTGGCCGGAGACATTGTGTTGTGTTCTTGGGCAAGACACTTTACTCCCTCGGTTCCTCTCTCCACCCAGGTGTATAAATGGGTACCAGCGAAATGCTGGGGGTAACCCTGCGATGGACTAGCATCCCATCCAGGGGGGAGTAGAAATACTCCTAGTCGCTTCATGCTACAGAAACCGGGGATAAGCTCCGGCCTGATGGGCCACTAGCCCTGTAAGCTGACTTAACCCTTTTTATGTTATGCTTTTTTTAGAATTTAAAGAATCAATTATTATTAGAGGAGCAACCTGTTTTGTTTTGACAATGGGTAACAATTAATTTGTTTTGTTAAAACAGGTCTGTGTAGTAACAGAGTATGCTGAAGGAGAATTATTTCAAGTGCTGGAGGATGATGGCTCCCTTCCTGAGCAACAGGTTTGTCTATATTGTTGTTATTATTATTTTTATTATTAGTAGTAAATTTGGTAATAGGACTGAGTGGAGTCCAATTTGGTCTGAAATCTTACATGTGATAATATTTGGTTATTATTATTATTATTATTATTATTATTATTATTATTATTATTGTTGTTGTTGTTGTTGTTGTTGTTGTGTGGGACAGGAATGGGGTGGCAGGGGGCTCAAGATCCATTACATTGCTTTAGAGTTTCAGTGCTGGAAATTTCTTTTGGAAATCAGACATTTCCTGAGAAAAATTCTGAATTTGTCCAATCAATTTCAGATTATCTGTACATACTTGAAGTGTGGGTTAATTATAGCAGTCCTCATACTTATCTAACAACAAACTATTTAAGCAAAAAAAATTTAGGTGGCTTCAACAAGATTTGAACGCATGATCTCTGCGATGGCGGCTTCATAGCTCAGTTTGTAGAGCATTACATCCACCAGCATCTCAGAGGTCATGGGTCATATGTCTAGGTCATGCCATTGAAGCTACCTGAATTCTTGAGGTCTCTATAAAGTGACGATAATAATAATAATAATAATAATAATAATAATAATTAAATTCTCAACCTCGGATAATGCATTTCGCGTGCTCTGATTGGTTCACTCAATCCCGGTTATCACCTCATATACCTTGGTTTGACCTTATATGGTAAATGATTGCATTAAGCGTTCCTAAATTAAAAATGTTTTCACCTGAAAGTGAGATTTCTCTTTGAATAAAGCCAAAAAGGAAAACAAGAATTTTTTTGCGGAAAGTTTGGATCCATTCCGACGTTTAGAAGTACGCAAGAAGGCAAGAAATGTTTTTGTGATGAGCCTGCGTCTATCTGACCACAAGGTATTACACAACATCGCATCAGTTCTCATCAAGTTTTTTCGGTTTCGCTCGGATTTACTCCCTCTTTTC
>NC_090886.1:47300636-47318136 GCF_036669925.1 Montipora capricornis
CCAGTCCCTTGGCCCTTAGTGGCACCTCAGAGATGAGAAATCACCTTTGTTCAACGCATAAATTTTTGTGTTTTGACTCTTAAACTTTCAGGGTGCATTTCATTGCACTGTCTTCTCTTGTTTGTGTCATTTAATTTTTATGCAAATCTTCAATAGTGACCAATATTAGGTGGCAGGGAAGGCCATTGCATTAATATCGTAACAAGGGCCACTGTAAAATGCTAGTATCAGTTGGTGCTGCAAATTAAAGGGGGCCTTTTCTAGTTCCAAAGTTGTTGCGACAGCTTAGTTACAATCATGATCATGTTACCTACCAGTCCACAAGAGGTAGGTCTTGGTTACAATTTGTGATAGAGGTGGTTTCAGTCGTAAAGATCATTTTCTTGAACACTGATGAAGTTTAATATCTGTATAGGAGGAGCTTGATAGTGATGAAGAGTGGGACTATCTTGTGGAAGTAACAGGGAAAACTGCTGCAAAGACACCAGGTCAACAAGAATCAAGTATCTCTGAAAAACTTATGACTGATGCAGCATTTATTTGCAAAGTGCAGGATGGACTGGAAGCTGTGGCAGGTCAAGTTTTGGATGGCTTGTTAGAAGGAGCATCTCGCTTAAGACAAATTCTTCGAGTCCTCAGAAGTTTGCTGACAACTCCAGGGTAATGACACATTAGTCTCTCAGCACAGTTTGATACCACTTAATGACATTAGAAAGCAATAGGGTTAATGGGAAAAAAAACATCTTGGTTCTGCAAGTTTCCCAAGAAGCACTTTAATGGTGTATTTTTGCCTTTCTCTTCACGATTCAAAAGGACCAAATTTGAGGTTTTGTGGAGTATGTTCAGATGACATTCGTGTACATTTAGCTGTTATCTTTATTCTTATTAATAATTGAACTTCCCCTTAGTTTATAAAACCCAGCCTTCATGCGTAGTCATTTACTCTCTCCTAACTCCCCTTCTCGCAGTGGCTGCGGAATACAATAAGAGAGGTGGGAAGAGAAAAATAAATGGACAAAGCAAAATGGGCTACATTTTATTTTCGGTTCAATTTTTTTCAATGTAGGTAGTTCAATTTTGATTTTCCTTTGTTTCAGATTTTGATGACAAGTAGTAGACATTAGAAATATAAAAAAAAAAAACTAGTTTGAGTAATTTTAAACCAAGAAAAAATTGGAACCACAACATATAATTTATATGTACAGGACACAGCTAGGGATGCTGACGTACGAGTTGAGGGTGGTGAGATTGGTGAAACAAGTATTTTCTAGCCTATGAAAGTGTCAAGCTTGCTGAAATTTCTTATATTATCTGAAGCGTGAAATGAACAACATTTCAAAGGTCATGCACCACTGCAAATCCTTTAGTTCCTTGGAATTCAGAATGCCCTTTTATTTTCATTTCTTGACAATATCTTCTAAAGAGGGCTGTCAAGTCCTTGATTCATGAATTTTTTAGTAAGCATCAAATTTTCATGTAACATGGTGACTTTTGGTTGTCCCTATAGCTCTCTGGAGGCAAAAGTGAACTTTTCAAGTTCAGTTGGGATTCCCGTCGACAGTGTCTCCCTTATTATTCAGTTGGTCAAGAAGCCGGGTCTTTCTCAGGTACATAATAAGAATATCATTATAATTGAGTGTTTTACATGTGGAACGACATTAAGATGATTTGTGCTGTATTTGTCAAAATATTGCTTGGGCTGCTTCTACATGTAGAGTTTAAAATTACAAGCCCGCCACCTTAGAACTATAAGTGGTCACTGTGGACAAGAACAACATCAGTGGAAACAATACCAGTAACAACATTGACAACAACAGCGACTACAGTTTGTCAGCACCGTAAATACCAGCTTTGACAACAACTTGAAATGACAATAGAAACTGAAACAGTAACAGCAACTGAATTGACCTCATCTCTTCTGTGTTTTGAAGGATTCAGTACTGACGTTTAGAAATAAGTGACAACAACAGAGTTAAAAATCCCAACTGGTGGGAGCCAGAATAGATAGCTATTTATCATCCCATCAGTCAGGGGAACAGGGCTGCCGCAGTGGGGAGATTACTCGCCTCCCATCAAGATGGCCTGAGTTCGATTTCCAAACTCGGCGTCATAAGTAGGTTGATCAGTTTGTTTGTTCTCTTCTCTGCTCTGAGAGGTTTTTCTCTGGGTACTCAAGTTTTCCCCTCTCCTCAAAACCCAATGTTTGATTTGATTTGAATTCACTGATTTGATTTTTTATGTTTAGTGTCCTGAATAGGCCTTATTCACGGTAGCCACCATGTTGGTTTTCAAATTGTCATGCAAATTAGCCATCTGTTATGCTAGGGGACAAACATTGGAAAAAATGCAAATTGCGGAAAATCGATCGGCTCAACGAAATATTGAAATAACATTGCTAAAAGTACATTTTAGAATAGATTTAAGTACCTTTTATAATAATCTTAATCTTTTGATTGCCTTTGACATTTTGACTTTCTACTTCACTTTCTGCTTATTTTTCACTAAAGAAACATCAAACCAACTTGTGTAATCATTCTATTTTACTACTTGGGTGATAAACATTTAATGAACATGAAACAAATCATCTGCATGGCTAAGATGTTCGTTAAAACCTCTCGAACTTGTTCTGTTTGCCCCCTCAGAAGTGTGGAGTTAGTTTGCATGATAATAGCAAATCCAAAATGGTGGCCATCTTGAATAAGGTCTACATGTATTAGTGCCTCAGTGCTAGAACACTTTCAAGAATAAAGTCTGTTATCACTATTGTTACAAAGTAACTTTGTGCACCAACTCCAACAGAGAACTCTATCTCTTGGACATACATGTAATGAGGCTTGATACCAAGATCTCCAAATAATTTAAACTCTAATTCCTTATCCAATCCACTTTGCTGTCTCCAAATCAAACTACCGGTACCTTTTGAATATTAAATTTTAATTACCGGTGTGTTATTCTGTGGAAAATGAAAATGTAACTAGGTTTTCTTGAAATTTTAGCAACCCTGGGCAGTTCAAGTGATGGTGGATTTACTTAATGTTGTTACAGAAATCCTAAGGAATTATGTTCTTTTCATTGGTGAAACCGATTCAGGAAGGTTAGACATGCAAATAGCCTACATGAAGCTGTTTCCACTCCCAGGGAAAATTTAAATATCAGGAAACTTGGGGGTGGGTATGGCTACACAGGCTGTCATACAGATATATCCAGAAATTCCCCTTATAGAGTGTTTTCACTGTCACGCCAGTAGAAAGTAAAATCCGAAACCATTCCAAGAAAGAAGCCAAGAAAAGTCTGTTTGGTGCATCATTTCTGAGTTATTTGCCAAAACATGTCACTCAATTTTACAGACATTTGTATGGAGACACCGTGCTTATGTTCCTCTGAGGGACAGCATTATGGCGGCCTTGAATCAACAACAGCATCTGGAGCTCAGCTTGCCATGAATTCCCTCTCTTTTTGCTAGTGAGCTGAACTCAATGAGCATAAACATGTTTTCTACAGCTTGTAATGCTTAACAAGCATTATTGAAAATTGGGGGTAACCATGCATTTTTCGAAGATAATTAATCAACAATAATTGTAAAAATACAAAGCAATGTATGACGTTCTTTGCCAAAGTGAAGCTTACCGGTAATTATCTCTAAAAAATGCATGGTTAGCCCCAATTTTCTTTTTGGGTATCAAGAGCACTTGCTAAGTTCTGCTTTCTCTGCATAGTTTTAAACCGGGCAAGAATATCCCTGAATTAATAAGCACTGCCAATAGGAAATTGGATTATCTCGAGGTATCTCAATACTAGGCACCGTCCTTAATTGGACACGTTGTATTGGATGTCAAAGTTGGATGTGCATCTAATTAGGTCCAGTTCTGTACACAAGGGCTGTCATACACACTAACCCTAAACCCTAACCCTAACCCTAACCCTAAACCTTAAAAGTGTAGTTGACCGAACCGCAAAATGAAAGCTAAAATTTTACGACAGTTCTTAGGCCTAATCACTGCAACGAGCGCTTAGGCTTAATCAGTAAACGAGTGCTTTATTCTTCACATGATCTCGTGAAAAGTGTAGTTGACCGATCGAACCGCAAAATGAAAGCTAAAATTTTACGAGAATGCTTAGGCCTAATCAGTAATGCGTTCGATGCAAGCAGCATATTTCATGATGTTTATATAAAAATATTATGTAAATTATGTCGACTGTGGGACTGCGGTAGCAGGATTTGATGAGATATTTCAGTGGCCGCGTATTCTGAAGTTTAGCCCCAGAAAATGTTAGCTGCAAAATGTGCTGTCATTATACAAATTTAAAAAGTTCCTTTACCCAGTTTCCTCATATTTTGTCTTGTTTGTTGGGAAATAAAATCTCCATGTTACAGAAAGTTTCGTTCACACCATAGAGAAAGGGTGAGATTATGTAAAGAATTAGCAACTATTCACCAAAGTGGAGGTGGCTAGTGGTGGATATTTACAGAGCCTCGAAGCTGTGAGGTAAATATCCACCACTAGCTACCGACACCGAGGTGAATAGTTGTTTTAGTATATACTAAATCAGTGGGATAATATAGCACACAAGGATGATTTTAACTCATTTATTCCTGCAAAGATTACAACATTTTTGGGCGCAAATTCCACGCAAATTGCTCGGAGGTGAATAGCAAAGGATATCTGGAGTTTGAGTAGCCAATCAGCACACACGTTCAACGCTATCCACTGTTTTAGTATATACTAATAGTTTTTATGAAATGGAGAGGTAAAATACTTGCTGTCTCTTTTTGTAGAGGTTCTGGTCTTTTGAGTTGTGCCAAGAGACTTGTTGGTGTTCTTCCATCACTAGTGAAACATAGTCAGGACAAAGAATTGCATCTCAGACAAGCTGCTCTTGAGGTTTGAACCAAACATACTTCTGCTAAGATGTTAAAATTGTGGTCAAGAATAGAACCAGGGTAAGAACCCCTAATTTAATCCCACAAGCTGAACAGATATAGCAGAGCTTTTTTGATGATGATGACAACAAAGACCATGGCAAGGAGGGCCATAGTGAGGATACTAATAATAGAGATTATGCTGATACTGGAGACAAATTTAAAATTCCTCTAGTTCTTCATCTGTTTTTTTCTTATTTTAAATATATTCTGCAGTGTGTTCAGCATTTGAGTGATGCCCTGGACAAGCAACCTACTGAAGAATCAGAGGAATTTTATGATAATCTTGTTGCCTCTGATATCAAGAGTCTGGATAGTTTGATGACAGCTATAGTGGTGGAACCAAACGTTATGCAAAGAATCAAGGGTAAATATACCCATTAATTTCTTTACGAATGAACATGGGTGCGGTGGTTAATCCCAAACCTGCGCTTATCAAAGAAGAGATTTTGGTTTTCTTGAAGTTGGTTATTTTGTAGTAATGTAATGTAAAAAACGAGCGACAGTGTTTTATCGAAGTTTAGAAACGTGAGGCATAGCTGAGTGTTTTTACACCGCATAAAACACATGCTGCGAGTTTTGTGAACAGCTTCAAAAACATTCCACAAAAACTGTGTCCCTCTGGACTCAGAACAATGGTTCAAATTGTGAGAGGAGAATATTAGCATACAAGAAAAACAAGCTATGCCTTATTGGTATTCCCTATGTAAAGTATACTAACGAGGAGTGTTTTATCAGAATCCTCATACATGTGACCTTTTATCGGTGTTTTGATAGGCTGTTAGGCTTATGAAGTTTTAATTGAGTTTTTGAAGACTAGCCATTTCCTAGGCAGTCCTCAAATCGTAGGAAATCATTCATAACTAAGTTGTGTTTCTTTTCAAATTGTTAATTTGAGTACCACAGGTGCCACTGGGGATTCTGCAGCTGTCAAGACAAGAGTAGTCCATGTTCAGACTGTTGGGATATCTGCAATAACTGCACTAGTGTCGTCAGCTAACGGTTTTAATCATGAATCAAGTTTGAAAAGAAACTTAGCCAGTCTCATTGGCAAGAAACTTCTTCAGTCATCAAATGAGAAATGTCTGGATGCATTGCATATCCTTCTCCAAAACAGATCTTCAGCTCTGCATGTTGTAAGGTTGCTCTCTGAGCTGTGTGCAGTGTCTAGAGAACTTAGCGCTCATCTTTTGCGACATTCAAGTTGGAGAGTGGCATTGACAATGTTTTTCACAAGCCTCAGTGAACGGTATAACCCTGAAGAGACCATTTGTGTATTGGAGGTTTTATGTGCCATGGTGATAGATTCCAAGGACATTCATGAAGAGTAAGATTGTATTCTTTCTGAATTATGTGACTATTATTATTATTAATAATGCTTACTGCTGGTTAGGAAAATCTTTGTATGCAAACAAGTTAAACATAGTGTGGCAGTTGGAGAGCAGTTGGAGAGGTTTACGAAAAACATGTTTGATCAAGTAAACTTGACTTGCTCTTTAAAGCCTTTGAAGATGAAATCCCATTTTGCACAGAGCATTTAATTTTAAACACTACTTCCACCTGTTGGATGGTAGGTGCTGTAAGGCAACAAGAGGAGTGCAGCTCTATTCTCAACAGCAAGGAGGTCAACCAAGCCACAGCCCACCTCCTGGGCACCTACATGTATCAGGACACATCACTGAGACAAAAATCAGAGTGTGGAATGAATCCTTACCCGAAATATGGGACTGGGGAGGGAGACATCATAAGAAAGCCTAGTGCAACTTGAACCAAAGCATATGACAATGGCACCCCCACCCCCCCCCCCCCCAAAAAAGAATAAATAAATAGATATGTTATTGGTAAATCTGCTGCATTGGCTAGGTTTTAACATTGCCTAAGAGAAATAACGAGGATCTACATTCTTTATGTCCTTGCAGGATCTCTGATTGCTCAAGCTATTCTGTTTCATTATTTACTGGCTCAAATGTATTTGAAATCCAAGCCCTCTCTGCCATGTTATTGGCCAAACTGTTTAGCTCAGATCTAAGATTACTGCAAGTCGACCAAACTACCAACATTTTAAGTGCCATTTCTAGAGCTCTGGCTAAACTGCCACAGGTAAGAAACTTGTCCTGTTCCTGAATCAGTCACATTTTGCCTGTGATCCAAAGCAAAACATATCATTGTCATTGTCCCCGCAGAATGAAGAGAGGAAATCAAAAACAATGCAGAAGAATGAGTGTTGCAATAATGGTTTCTACATCTGCTTGTAACTTTTTCTTTAATTGTTGGTGTTAGTGTCAGAAGCACATAGGAACAAAATTAGAAATTGAAGACCTTGATTATATCGTGCTCAGGACTACACTTGGGTCTTCACTGTTTTGGTTTTGTACCAGCGTAAATTAATCTAATTCACTTATTATTTTCCATTCTTTTCAGAAACCACAGTTGCGCTTGGGTTTTACCAGAGGCTACATGGATGGTATTGTGGACTTACTAGAACTTTGTCTTATTCAGGTTGATAAATTGTATTCTTTTCTTGTGAAAAAATTTATCGCTGCCTGTGTGTTGCTGGCATTTGAAAGAAAATCAAGCATGATAGTGCCATTCAATTTTATGCAAAAAAATTAGAGCTAATAAACGTTGTAACATTTTATGTGACACTCAATTTAAATGTGACACTGTTGAACTGTATGTTAATTTTATACAAATAATTTAATTCAGGTCATTGCTTTTGCAGGACACTGGATCAAGGGTGTCTGCACAAGTTCTTGAAGACAATATATGGAACAGTCTGTGGTCTTCTGTTGGTGTTGTTTTGGGTCTTACACCAAGCAGTGTGTTCCTCAGGTAACTAAATGCTTGAACTATGTTAGAATGCTATCTCCATAAAATCTTCGTAGGTTAAAAGTGGAATTGATTATTTTTTCCTTTCACTCTGTTAGTGATGTAGTGTTATCAAGCAATGGAGAAGTTGATGTCTCTGTTGGTCCAGTGCATTACAGTGTGATGTCATTTCAGGGTTTGGAAAAGGTTTTGAACATCACACACACATTATTTACCAAGGTATGTCCCTTTTGTATGTGTACCTTATAATATTATTGTCGTTCGAACTTTTTGCTCGGCTTAAGATTTTCAAACCAGTTCAATTTTGATTTTTCTTTATATAATATTCCTTATCATAATCTGAAACAAAGGAAAATCAAAACTGAACTGGCTTAAAAAACTTTGAACCAGGAAAAAAGTTGTCCCACAACATGTACGTTCTTCTCTTTCCTTGTTGCTTTCTAGAAACTTAAATCAAGATAGTTTCTACCCAAGTGCTTATGCTCTCCAACTAGAAGAACGTTTTTTTGCACTCAAGCTACAATGTGGGACAATATTTGATACGAAAAGACATGCTTTTAGTCTCAACTCCACCACCCATGCTTGCATAACAGATGTGTCTTTTCATTGTGTAACCTCGTTTTTTACCCTTCCCACACATTTATCAGTGTTGTCTAATTAATGGGAATATTGTGGACGTTATTTAAACAAGTGAGTCTCGTAGGTTCTCTTGGCCAGGAGGTTTCTTTTTTTTGGGTGGGGGGGAGATATTCTTGACAGTAAAGAGCAAATTTTCTGCAGTTTTATCCTTTGCTGTAGTTCCCTCTTGGAAAGATTGAGATATTTGGGTGGGGAGGGAGATTTACATGGCACGGTTGCATTTTTAGACCAGAAAAGAGGCTCAGTTACCAGCAGTAAGAATAACTGAGTAACCTTTACTGCTATCAAAGAGTAAGATTATAAATTGTACGGGTTATACGTTTTCAAAGTATTTTCGCTAAAAACGGGCAGTCAAAACTCGTACTCGTACTCGTCCTAGAATCTAAAGGTCCCTAATAAAATGTACTATTTAATTTACTTTGCAGAGTCCTCTGCAGAGCATAATAAAGCTTGTTGAGCCTCCTCCACTGGCAGTTTCATGTTTGAGCAAAATGCTTACCACGTCATTTGTGGAGCAACTCTCCAAAAAGTAAGTTAAAGAAAAGCTATGATGGTCAGTATTAACTTTTGTATCACCATTGTTGGCCCAGTGTAACCCCAAGGAAACCATGGACAGAGTCTACCATCCCCTCCGTGCCTGCATTAAGATGTCATGTCAAGTAAATAAAAATCTCAATGTATTTTCTTTTTGTAGAACTTAGTGTTTATTTCTCTTTCAGTCTAAACGGTCGTAAGCAAGGAAAGGAAGGTCAAGATGTTGAAATGCTGAAAGTTTTTACAAGCAAGGTTAGCTTTTGCGTTCTCAAAAGTAGTGCCTCTGTTGGTGTTGTTGAAATGCTGTTATGATATTGGAATTGAAAGATGAGCGGTAATTTCCGCCGGCCATTAGTCGAGTGGTGGGTGTATTGGAAAATGGATTTATGAATTGTGATGGCCAATGATGGTGATGATTACAGAGACAACATAGTTTGTTCTTGAATGAAAGAAATTTATAATTTGAAGTGCGGGGTATAGAGAACCCGTTGAAGATACCTGAATTTTTCAACTGTCTATAAGAGACACTTCCCTGGTCCCAGAGGTTTTTCTTGAGCCGCGACAGAGCCGCAAAGCGGCGAAGACGAGTCGCGAAGCGGCGAGGAGAGAAAAACCTCTGGTTACCTTAGACTTGAATCTCACTTTCATGCAGACGCCAGCTGTCAAACGCGTCATTTTGATAATTACAAAAGTGACCAATGGCAACTTGCCAATCACGCTTCCCCTCTTTATTACCAATCAAACGAACCAATCATATTGATTTGCGTGTTTGTAAAGATATCAACCAATCCGAGCCTGAGGGTCAGATCCTGACCCTGGCGTCTGCATGAAAGTGAGATTCAAGTCCAAGGTAACCAGAGGTTTTTCTCTTCTCGCTGCTTCGCGACTCGTCTTCGACGCTTCACGGCTCTCTCGCGGCTCAAGAAAAACCTCTGGTACCAGGGTAAGGAGATACTTGCTCAAATTTGTCCAGATAACTGCGAGGATCACTTCTCCATTTCGCTTCGTATTTGGTCATGTTGATATTCTTAATGTGTCTTCCTGGTGATGTTGATGTTGAGTGCTAAGAAGAGCGAAGACTTCGTCGTAGGTGCAGTAGATATGTCCAAAGATCTTAGTAATAAGATGCACGCAATTTTCAAGTGCAGGCGATCAACACGTGGTAAGGGAGTGTTGTATCATGGTTCACTAACCCGTGCTACTTTGTATCAATTAAATCCCTTATAGATCATCAAGATTTTTTATTTTCCATTTGCCATAGATGTTGAGGAACACCTTGTTCATGACACCCAGAGGTGAGTAGGCTTTTTAAAGTTCAAAATTTGTTGTGTGCTCTAACTCTGTAGAAGATTTCTTTAATATGCTAGAGAAATTCACCTGTCACCACTGGTTCCAAGTTGCGGATAGCCCAGTTGAATCCTCTGTCTTCTTTTGTCTGCTCCTCTGGTGTGAAAGCTCATCATCATCCTTGTCCTTGATCTGTAGTTTTGAGCACCCCGTTTGTGTCACACAACATTTTCACCAAACGCAGCAATCTTCCGGTGCTATGCTCTACCATTTGAGCTATGAAGCCACTCAGTTGGCAGCAGATCAAATTGTGTTCCCGTGAAAGGACTCGATGAATGAAAGAAATGTATATTTTGAAGTGTGGGTTTTAGACGAAATGGAGAAGTCAAGAGATCCTTGCATTTGAGCAAGTTTCAATGGAGTGTTGTGAAACCAAAACCAAAGTAATTACTTTGGCCAATCAAAAGGGACGGAGACAATCCAGTAAACCAATCAAAACTCAAAGTAATTACACGTAGCCGAGACAAAGCGCGGGAAAATGTGCACGCGCAAGCGACGATTGGTTGAAAAAGTGGCGCGAGAAATTTGAACCAGTCACTGAGTAAAGTAATCATAAACTAAAGCAATTCGCTAATTGCGTCAATTTGTCACACAATGTAATAGCCAATCAGGAACGCCCACTTTGGGAAATGAACCAATCATATTGCGAGAAAGTTATAGACAACGCTTGCTCTTTCTTTGTGTCATAATTTTGGTCACGCTCTGGATTTGACCACTGTGATGACGAATATCGTTGTCGATAAGAGTACAGACAACGCTGAACCACTTTCGTTTTTTTACTACGATATTCAACGCCAAAGAAAGATTTTAATCCAGAGCGTGACCAAAATCATGTTTAATCCTATATTTTTACTCTGAAACCGCTCGTATAAATTCAATTTTAGGATCATTCGCCCACATTGTACGAAGATAATGAGATGAAATAACCGCGAAACACTTAGGATTGTGCAAAGTTACATTTTGAAGAGACGTTTTCGTCTCCGTCGCCGTTGTAGATCTTAAAGTGCCTAATGTCAACCTGTTTGCAGGCAATATTGATTGAATTTCGATTTTTTTTTTCAGTGTTTTGTACCAATTCAGATTGTTGCCAACACTTTTGGAGTTCGCGTCCAGGTTTTTACCAATGGAGGACTTGGAGCTTTCACTAGGTGAGAATGAAATCTATAATTACAAATGTATTAATTAGTTGCCTGGTCTTGATGAGCATCCGGCTTATCAAACCAACCATCTTGTTAGTCTATATCTATCAAATAAAGCGCAACAATTAGTCTATCCTTGTTTATTTAGGGAGGCTATGGAGAATTGCCATTGCTTAAGGCAAAAAGACTGGTGAGAGCCAATGAGAGCACTCGCCTCCCACCAGTGTGGCCCGGGTTCGATTCCCAGACTCGGCGTCATTTGTCGGTTGAGTTTGTTGGTTCTCTACTCTGCACCGAGAGGTTTTTCTCCGGGTACTCCGGTTTTCCCCTCTCCTTAAAAACCAACATTTGATTGGATTTGCGTTTATTTGTTCGTTTCATTTTACAGTATCCCCAATTAGTGCTTCAGCGCTAGAAGACTAGGCACTTAAATAAAGTTAATTCCTTTCCTTGCTAATACAGCCTTCCTCAGTTCGCTCCGGTCGCTTGCCGTGTTATTGCAGGCAAACTCAAACCAAAATAACTAGCCAATCACAGCAGAACTAGACCGCCCATCAAAACATAGTTAATAGAGGGGAATGGTTTGGAAGGTCGGCAAACATCAGAGGAGCAAACAAAGATGCCAATATTTAGGTTGGAAAGTCCACGACCGCGCACAATCTTTTGTTTTGCGCTCATACACTATGCATGAATTACGTAATCAACACGTTTTTATTGGTTAGTTTCTCAATGCGGAGTGCTATTGTGTTTTGTGCACGGTCAAGGCCAAAAAAGAGAACAAAAACCTACAACAAAGAAATTTGTAGTGTTTCCCAACCATTTCCCTCTATTAACTATGATCAAAACTAATCGAAGACCAAAACTCTCCCATAGCACTGGGTACGAATTGCACAGCAACAGTCATATGAACCAGTCGTTGCTCGTAGCAGTTCGCTTAATTTTTTCCTTTCAGTTTGATTGGTTGAGAAATAGTTTACTTGTTTCCTTATGGTACTACGGCTGATGAGCTGGACCGGGTTCCTGGAAGCCAACTGGAAAGCGCTAAGGGCCCAAATTTAATCATCTTTTTGTTTCACTGTTACGATGTAATTTTTGTCTTATTGCAACGTTTTCAGGTCTTATTGGTCGGCTGGTATTAAGTGATGAGATGTTTGTCACACAGCTAGCAAAATATGTCACTAATAGGAAGGTAACGAAGCTAGAGTGTGCGTAGTAATGTTCTTAATTAAGCTATCGGTATTATGGAGAGCTTTACCAAGCACGACGACGGCATCTACGAGAACGCCAACAAACAAGAGTCTAAAGGCTCATGTAAATGGTTTCAACATTTTTCAAAATTCGTTAAACAAAAGGTGAACCTTGAGCAGATGTTTGGCAAGTGTTTGAAGTAAAACCAAAATTCGCGGACGCCGTTCTAACGGTTCTAACATCGCATCATCAATTGAGCCAACACTTTGATTGCGAGGATCAAAGTACAAGAAATTAGACTCTCCCCGCCTCCTATTATATACTAAGTTTTATATATTTGTATATACAAAGTCATATATTTATTTATATAGGATCAACTAATTTGGTTTAGGGTTGGTAGGCTACGCAGGCCATTTTATCCAATGCTTTGAAGATACAGCTGTTCTGTTGTACGTATTAGTTATTATCATCATCTTTGTATTTATATTTTTGGCTCTTTTTCTTGTAAGTTATATATTTATTAGGTATATTTAGTGTTTTACTGTTATTGATTTCATATTGTTAATTTAGCATAATTCAGCCCTTTGTCTGCAAAGCTTTTTGCAAAATAAATTATCTATCTATCCACTATCTATTTACGGCCTAATGTGAGTACACAATGTCACAGCTGAACTTCTCAACTCCTTCCCATATTTTCTAGAACAAAAGAAATGTTTAATCGATGTTGAATGAAAGTATAAATCAGTTTAAATTTGATTCAACACGCTTTCAACATTTTTACCCTTTGAACAACGTTGAACGAACGACCTTTTGCTTGGCGACGGGAGAAAGGACAACTTGAAAAATCCTCTGCAGGATTCAAGCCTACGACCTCCGCCGATAGGATGCTCTACCCTTTGAGCTACAAGAATTCCTGGGCAGCTACAAACTTGGGCATTTCAAGACTACCCTCCCCCCAATAGACCAATTCGGCTAACTCAATGTTGTACCCAATTCAAATCCTCTGGGAATAAAAGGTTTTGTTCCAAGAATTTCCATATAATTTAAATGTGAATGCTTCATTGTCATGCAAATTCAACACACAAAGAATCTTAACCCCGAGAGATTTGAATTGGGTACAACATTGAGTTAGCCGAATCGGTCTATTTCAATAGAGAGCTTTAGATTCTACGACGAGGACGAGAACGAGTACGAGTTTTGACTGCCCGTTTATAGCGAAAATACTAAGGAAATTTATAACCCGTACGCTTAATCTTACTCTTTGTTAGCAGTATAGGTTGCTCAGTTATTCTTATTGCAGGTAGGGGAGCCTTTTTGCTCATCAAAAAATGCCAAAATTGCTACCGTGTTGTTGTCTTGTTTTGATTCGACGACATTTTTGCAAAATCTCGTACTAAAATGACGACGGCATCACGTTTTTCCCGCCAAAATGACGCTCGTTTGCGCGCGCTCACTGTTTGTCTGTGAGAAAATCTCGTACTCGTAGTCGTTCTCGTACTAGAGCACGGATTCATTATTGATTTTTGTTGGAGGGGGTATTAAGTTTTCATTTGATTTTGTCCAAGATTGCAATCTTGGACATTTCAAATGGAAAATGAAGACCGCCCATCCCCCCAGTTTCAATAGGGAGCTTAAGCAACGACGACGGCGACGGCGAAGGCAACGAAAACGTCATCTCAAAATTCACGTTAAGGTGATCACTTCGTGACTATTTCAACCTTTTTAATGTGATACAAGGGTGTGGCGGTTTCTCAAAAATGATACTGGTCGGAACGAAGCTTAATTTAGGGGAGAGAATGAAAATTTAACCTCAAGTGCTGACGTTCGTCATTAAACCTCAAATTTGGCTTTCCACGTCAGTTGAAGTTTTGCTGACGATGGCAAAGAAATGGACAAAAGTGAAAAACGCACGTGCTGGGCGTGCAAAGTTATTGTTTTTGGCCACTAAATATGCAAATTTGTGACGGTCTCGTTGCCGTCGCTGTTGTCGTTGCTTAAGCTCCCTAATGATGAAACAATGACGGGCTTCAACTTTGCGCGCGGATTCATCATTGATTTTGGGGGGAGGGGGGTACTAATTTTTCATTTTATTTTGTCCAAGGTTGTAGGTCCTTTTTGTTGGTCCTGAATGAACATTTGATTTTGCCTTTTTTTTAGGCAGAGCCCTTCCTGGCTTCTCTGGTGTCAGCGGATAATCCCATCACTCTACTAAGTGACATCATTACGATTCTCAGTCATGTTGCTCGGAGTTCTTCAGAGTATGTTACCATGGTTACAGGCGTTCTTCAAGGCGACGGAGGTGAATAATAAGTTTTTACATTTTCAATTTCCTATGCTGCGTTTTAAAAGTTTCGATTAGCTCACTTAGTCTCGGTCAGCGGGTATATCGTATGACCTTATATGGGAACTAATTAGATAGAGAGAATTTAGCATTTCTTTTCGGTGAAACGGCAAACGCCAGGTTACTGCTTGTCGGAAATGCATGGAAATGATGTTAACCTTACTTTCCTCTCTCTTTTGACGAGTTGTTCGGTATCTGTAGCCAAGAGGCAAAACATCAGCCGAAATCAAATCAGTTTCTACTATTTTTTGGTAAAACGCAAATTTCAGTTTGCGGTTTACCACAATCCCATTGTTGAAACAACGTCTGACCATTGAAACAGTTCAGAGTTAAATGAAATGTAATCAAACAATTATTCTGTGAACACTTTGACTTAATACATATTGGTTACAGCCAACTCGATGCTAGCCTCGGCGTTGGCTATGTACGGTCTCAGCCAACGCGCGTTTAAGAGAATAATACTTAAATTGGGTTTCCTTCAAAAGTACGCACTCTTACTCTTTACATGCATATTGCAAAAGGCGGCTGCATGTGTCAATGGTTAAGGCGTGCTTCATTTTAGGAGGCAGTGCGTATCAGTGGTTAGAGCGCTTGCCTTGAGATCCGGAGATCCCGAGTCCAAGACCCGTTCTGATGATTCTGTGAATTTTCTCCTGGTAGTCCCTGGTTCAACTTCTTGGCTGAACGTGTAAATAGCCAACTGGTTTGCCTCCGGCAAGTTGGGGTTCTCAACAGTTGTTGTTCTGTTCTGTTCTGTCGTTTCGTTTATTGTCTCATTGGCCCTGAAAAGCCCCTATGGAGAGTGGTCATAAGGGAGAGTAAAGTTTTTTCTACTATAATTATGCACCCTATAAATAAAGTTTTCTAAAGTGTATTTTCGTGCATACGCTGGGAACCGAACGGATATTTTAATCAATTTGCGTTGTCCATTTCCACAAGCCTCAATCTTCAAAATACAACCATGATGCACAAATGTGTGTTCACGACTTAGAGATCGTGGGTTTCGTAGTTGACTTTGGCTAAATTTTTATTTTTAGAATCATACGAGCCCTTGTACAACCTCTTGGTACACCCCAACTCTTCAATCGTTGCCAACACCTGTTGCATGTTGGGTAACGTTCTCCGGCACTCTGCAATTTTCTATCCGGCTCTTCAGAGGTAGGGGAGTAACATTGACCATAAAATGATCAATTTTTTGTTCTAAAGTCTATCAAAAATCTTTCAGGAACACACAAGTACGACGCACGAATCCAACGTGCAACGCAAGAAAAACGTTGTTATTATTATTTTTGGAAGACTATCCTTGATGCAGAATCCGACGGGTGAAAACTTAGGTCGGGAGATAAATGGCGCAGATAGTATGTTCGGAGGAGCATCAGCTGGTAGATCACAGAAAATCGTCAATCGTGCTCTTTGCCCCTATATTGCGTCTCTTGAGTATCCTTGAACCTCGCTTATCAGAGCTGAGTAAACTTGGGTCAGTTACACAATTCTTAAGACAGCGGTTCAAAATTTGTGGCCGTGACCTTACATTGCTAGCATCAACGAGAATGTTTGGAGGGGGTGGTGAGGGGAAAAGAGCTGTGATGGAAACAAAAGAACACGGGAGCATTATTGAAGGCGTCAAATCACTGATTATGTTCCTCTTTTTTCTTTTCTTCCAGAACAAGTCTGTTAGACACTTTGATAAGGTGTCTCAAAAACGAAGATTCGAACGTTCGCAAGGTGGATTTTTTTTTGACATTCTGTTTCTCTGTTATCAGTTTCTTCATATATATTAGGGGGTGTTTACGTGAGAAAACTCGCACCGGCGCGAGTTTCACACCAGGGTGACTTCTTGATACTGCGTTTACATGATAACTAGGTGAATTCGTATCATGTTTACCTGAAGGGACACCACATATCGATAGAATACAAGCGTGAATCCAAATAGGCCATTTTCGAAATATCAAATATTCAGCTTGAAAGTGAGGCAGTGAGGACAAAGACAGTAGAAACACGTGGGAATAGACCTTTGTACCGATACGACGGCCATTTTGATTTCTATTGTTTCGAAAGACATTATGGGATGCACAGGGGGCAAATTAATGTGTATTTTCCCCTTGGGCATCCCATAATGGCTATTCGAAACAACAGAAATCAAAATGGCCGCCGTATCGGTAAAAAGGTCTATTAATGTGAAAAATATTTACATAGCATCCACTTTGTCTTTGTCCTCACTGACTCGCTATCAAGCTGAATTTTAATATATCGAAAAAGACCTATTGGCAAATATGGCGTCTATCAGGAAAAGCACGCATGTGCTACCCGTTCCAGCCCAACGAGAGGCCGATTTCACACCGAAACGAGTGGTCGTTCCTCGTTTACATGATACAGTTGCGAGATTTCGCGCCGGAACGAAGTTTTCGCTCTGGTGCTGGAACCGGGGTGAACTCGCGCCTGTGTGAGTCGCCCCAGCATGACTTTTTTCGGTGATATCATGTAAACAAATACAGAATTAAGGGGGGGAACCGGAGTGAACTCGCGCCGGTGCAAAAGTCGCCCCAGTATCATGTAAACAGC
>NC_090886.1:47325636-47343136 GCF_036669925.1 Montipora capricornis
TGCGACGAACATTGAAAACGGCCTTTCATTGTTAGTGCTGTATTGTCCTTTTAATTCCGCAGTGAGTAATTTATTTCGTGTCACGGAATGTTCCTTTGTCAACTTACCGAAGCTCGGTATACTATTGTTTTTTTTTTTCTTCACCCAATCCGGTCCTATCACGTTCAGTGGGTTGATTTATCGTTTATTGGGAAGTCTTTCGAAAGTTCTTAACTGAGTAGAAACCGTGGTATAAATAATTATTTTCTTCAATTTATGACTCGATTACAAGCCGCTTTTCGGGGAAGCTCCACTCTCCAAATAGTGGGGAGGGGGACAAAGATCGGACTCCAGACAGGCGAATTTTCGAGCCTGTCTTATTTACGGTTGAGCACAATGCCAATTTCAAAGCAAATCACTTTAAATAAAAATCTGATCGAATCAAATGTTGGTTTTTCATGAGAGCCTAAAACCCTACCGCCAATAAACAGATTAGACAAGAGAACAGAGTGATCCTCGCATTTGCGAGGGTCACTCAGTTCTTTCCTCTAAAACCCGTACTTCAAATATACATTTCTTTCAGAGCAAATTAGATGACCAACCAACCCAAACTACATGCAACGTGTAGTCCGAGATTCGAACCTGGTACACATTGCTCCTACGTGTACAGTCCGGGAGGTGTTCTGGCTTGTAACAGTGTGTCGATTCAAGGAAAGTCAGGGGCTGTTTACCTGATCACCCGGCAGTGCGACGTTCATTCTTGTTCGGGTTCATTCCGTCTTATTGTTCCTTTTATAAGTCTTTGCATGATACCAATTTAACTATTCAAAGGAAAACAGGAATTTCAATCTGGTGCAACGAATTGGATGAACTCTTAAACCCTGCGATGTGAGTTTTGCACCTGCTTCATTCAGTTACAGATCAATATAGGAGAGAGAACAGCTGGGGTGATTCTTGTACACGAAAATGGGAGTCGAATCTGTATCACTGAGTCTAACAGTGTTACTACTTGATACAAGGAAAAAAATGGGATTTATCAAACAATTTGATGTTGATGATAACTTTACTACCATAAGAATGACGGACTTATCTGCTTACGTCTCGAGCGTTAGAGGCCATTGTCAGAAACAAGCATTTAACTGTCATGGTTAGATCTCCAAGCAATAAAGAATGTTAATAACACTCCCACCCTATTGTCGCCACTTTTACTATTTTTGTCGCTCCCCCAAACTTCCCCGTTTTTCCTTTTTTTTTGTCGGGCTTAGGCATTGAAAACAGTGAAGGAGTTTGCAAGTTATTTAGTTTTTGTCGCCAGTGCTGCCGACGTTCAAGCGGAACATGTTGTTGCCCATAAAAGAGCACTGCGGTACCTCGTTGTTCAGCGAGATTTTCTATATACAGCCGGTAGAACACCGTGTGCTTTGTTTTGAATCAGTGCACGTGGGAGATCGACCTTGACTAGACAAAGAGTCCAAGTGGAGATAATCTAGCACAAAGCAAGATCTATAAATCGAGGGACTTATTGGTGTGTAAGGATCTATTAACGAAAAGTCATTTTTTCTCGTGTACTGTCCACCAGGACAAAGTCTTGCAATCTCCAGTATTCTGTTAGCTCGCGATGATGTCCTATTTCTTGAGAGTCAAATCTCGGGGATCGGTTCAATGTTCCACGCAAATTTTCTATGAGAGACTTGTCTTTCTGCGTAAAACTTGTTATTTGCGAGTTTATTTTTTTCACCTGACAAACAAATACTTCATTGTTTCAGCTGATTTGTAGGAAAATAAATCTGTGAATAGAGAGATGTCATGGTGATGAAAGAGACGCCCATGACTCCGATTATTTTCAGGTTTTAAAAATTGTCACGGTGATCAGAAGGAGTAATTAAACTGAGTGGAATGCAATCACACGCTTGATTTTAGACTAAACTTGCACGTCGCGAAGTTCAATTACCACTTTATTACATCCATTAAAAAATCACACAATAATTATTTCATCGCTAAAATACAGGATTTTAGTCAGTGCCGATATTTTATTGATCCAGTTGGGAGCAAAAGTTGCAAAATTCGCGGCACAATGGTTTTCTCTGTCTTTCATTTTCCTGCAATTTGATTGGTTAAACCAGCCTCGAAATCTGATTGCTTGTTTTGTTTTGGTGTTCCTTTCTCATTGGCTGGGGAAATGGTGCGATTTAGAGCAAAAATAGTGCGAATAGGAAATAAACCGCAGTGCTGAGAGCCAACAGGATTGCAAGGATCATCAGTGATTTCTGAATGGATGGATGAATGAATGAATGAATGAATGAACATATACATATATACTTTATTGACTTTCCCAAAGAAGGGCTTTTCAAAGACAATATAAATGCGTTCATAACTGCGAGGATCATAGCTTCACTTGATTTCATATCCGCAGTTCATATATGATCTATTTCATATATCATTTCATTGTTGATTCATTCCTCACCGGAACATTGGAACCCACAAATGACCAGCTCCCAACGTCGGTGCACGAACGAACGAACGAAAGAAAGCGTAACAAAGAAATTGCCATGACAAAAGATAAGGGGCGTTTCCATTTACAAAAACATTCCATCGGGTGAAAAACGTGTTCCATTTAACTCAGGTCCGTTCGCCGCCCAGTGATTGCGATTTTACGCCCCAAAATTTTAAAATGTGGCCGTGAATAGCCTGAAAGTGGTAAGACCTTTCAAAAGTTGTTAATGGAACACACATTTCCATCGGAAAGTTTCCAACGGGAAAACAGGACTACCTTTTCAGAAGTTCCATTTATTCCGGAAATTTTCCGGTGGAACGAACCAAAAACGTGTGTTCCATTTACATCCCAACCGGAATTTCCGGAACAGTCTTGGTAAATGGAAAACGCCCAAGGAAACTACTATTAACCTCTGCTTGACCAATCCAAGATGTTTTTTAAGGTGACGAATAAGCACTTTCAAATTTGGGGAGAATCGTACCGCATTATTTCCTGGTTGATTGCTATAAAAGTTTACCCTAAAAATTACAACTCTGCAATTCTAGTCAGAATTTAAGGAAATTGGGTGAAGGAAGCGATTCTAGAATACCCGGCCATTTTTTCACGCGGCATAAATCTGTTGGTCCCGCAATCTTGAACTAAGTGGACTTCAACGAGTGTATAACTATTGCTCCCGCAGTGCCACAGTCGTCAACTAAGTGGTATTCTGCGAGTGTATGACTATTGTTCCCGCAGTCGAAAGATAAAAGGAATTCTGTGGGTGTATAGCCAGTGTTCCCGCAAGTCCACAGACGTGAACAAAGGGGAATTCAGCAAGTGTATCTAGCCGGGTGAAGCATGTTGTTGCCGTTCTCCTCAGCATAAACACTCTTGAAACCGGTCAGTATATTAAAGAAGTGGACCACGGACGAGGACTGACCAGGTACAAAACGCGGGCTGTGGACTAGTTATGAAGCAAGGACTGAGTATCAGATACAGAGTTTTAAAAAGGCCTTCAGTCCTCTCGTTCCGTGTCAAAATATTGTCACGTACACGGAAATGCTCAGTTACAACAACATCGAGTGGGCTACAGAAACTGAAAGAGTAGAGATTTTGTCTCAAAGTGGAAAAATTGTTATGGGGAAGAACGGAAACATTTTAAGCATTAACTTTAACTCTTCGCACATTTCCATCTTCTATATTAAACGGGGACATAGTTTTTGCACGCTGTTAGCTTAACCCTTTAAGCCCCGAGGGGTTCCCCATTGACGAGTAAAATCGTCTGGCGTTAGACAGAGTAAAATCTATAAGTGCCATTTGGCACTATCGGGGCTGAAAGGGTTAAAGTCCTCTGACTGTTGTTGTCGTAATTCAAGCCAATTCAACACACAGGAAGTCCAGTTTGGCTCGTCACGCAATCTTTACACTCAAAGTAAGCTAAAGATGAAGGCGGTAGTGTGTACGCATAATTCACGACACGGACTGTAACAGTCGTGCGTTTTACAGACGGACCCGTGCGACACAGAGGTGAACAAAAAGTTGTATCAATCGCAGCAAAACATTTATTTCGCGAATTGGTAAATAGACCCCTGTCTAAATGTCACAATGGCATCTCCCACTGAAATCATTCAAATTTCTCGATTTCTAAACATATATAGCTGGTGACCCACGAAGGATTCCATAAATTACTTTCGTGTCTTGCCTCTGATAAATACAACATTAAAACGTTTCGCAATTTCAACTAAAACCTCGAGCTATTGATCGTCGTTTTGAGTTGCCTAAAAAAAATCCGCGTCTTATAACATCACAATTTAACGCTATGGCCCGCGCTATGGTTGATTATTTTCCACCATTCCCATGTCGGACTTCAATTCACGTCGTCAGCCTGTCGCCATTTCGTTACCCTGTGTTTTTTTCAAAGTGTTCAGTTGTACTCAGTCCGCGTTTTTTGATTAGTCCTCAGCCTTCAGTCCCCCATTTATACTGAGTCCGTGTTTCATACCCGGTCTGCAGTCCCGAGTCCACAGTCCAACTTTTATACTGACCGCTCTTGAAATGTATTTCTGCTGTTTTTGCCAGTTATGCGAAATTTTTAGCATATGGCACTCGGGAACAAAGGAAAATAGCATTTTAATACAAGTTCATTCAAGGTCAAAATCACAAGTGGTGGGCAATCAAAGAATAATCGAATTCTGTCTCCAAAGATATCGTATTTTAACATGAGATCAGTGTAACTATATCGAATTAAATTTATCGTAATAAGTTAATTTATGAAGATCCCCTGGTCATTGCTACCGCCTCATGCTCAGTGTACCAATATTCAGCAGACTGCACGATGACCTTGGTATACGTTTTGTTTTGTATCTTCCTTCCGTACCCGGCTCTGCCTCAGCCAATCTGCCAAAAATCGTCCAAGATCAACAATGCAAATACCGCCTTTCCCAGAAAAAAAGTGGGAATTACTCTTAAAACTTTCTTTTGAAGATTACGCTATAAGCTACCTCAATTTATTGCGAGGTTCAGAAAATTCACTGGAGTGACTCAACACGAGAAAGGAAGACAGAGATTTTGAGACCACGGACAGTTCGTGTCTTTCTTGACGGTGTCCTCTCCAGATCGAGGCTAGTGCGTGGTGAAAACATTTTTGGCGCGCATTCTCCATGGACTTAAGTAACCACATGCATGCACGTATTTGATCTGTGATATATCTAGTGATCCAGTCACGTCTCATTTGAACGCCGAAAAACCGGCTTTTAAACAACAAACCATGGACAAGGATGGGCTCAGTGAAATGGAATCGAGTGAAAAGAGATTGATCGAGAAAGCAAAGGAAGCAAATGGCGAACAGACTAGTCAATCAGGCGGCAGTGGTAGCTCTGCTGCTGATGAACGCGACGTCCAGGTGACCGACGAACGCGAACAGTGGGGAAAGAAAGCGGATTTCTTGCTTTCGTGTATCGGATTTGCTGTTGGATTGGGGAATGTTTGGCGTTTTCCTTATTTGTGTTACGCAAACGGTGGAGGTAGGTGAAAACGTGTATTTGAAAGATTGAATTAACTCTCAACTTATATTGTGATTTCCGCCTGATAGATTTGGGGCTTTTGAAAAATCGTGTCTGGTCGAGGAAACCAAATATTTCCAATATCACCGAACGACAAAAACGATAACATATCATTCAGTTTCCTCTTTTGTAGTAACCAGATAGGTCTTGATATTTACGCCACGCCGTTCTAAAAAGGGATTCCGTGAAACAATACATTCAGTAATTTTACTTCGTTAGCTATGCATGAGTAGTTCCCGGGTTCCAACGGCACCGGAAACAAGTCGCTAGTCTCGGCCTAGATGCTAAAACTCATTCGTCGTATTTCACGGATGCGAATAGCTTTTTGCTCACCGGTTTTTATCATACTTTGGAATGAATAAGTTAGTCTCTGACTGTTTTCCATGTGGTTTTCACGGAAAAGCCAGAGAAGTCAAAAACAAACTTAACAAAGCCTAAAGCCGCTTGCTTGCTAGAATTTGCACAATAAAAATTAATGACAAGGTCTACAGAGTTCCTTTGTCAAGGGATAAAAATGGAACAAGTTTGCCTGGGGGTTTTTTATTTTGCATTTTAGTACAATGTATAATTGGGTATTTTTTGCATTTTGGCTTTCAAGAAGGGTTTGTTTCTCCTTCCTTGTCATTAAGAGTTTTTTCAGGCTACACCAAAGATAACATATCAGCAGACTTGCACTTGCAAATTTGTGCAGTCCAAACCTAGCCCTAAGCAAGTTTTCCTTTCAAGTAAGGAGCACTGATTATTGCTAATATCATACCGTAATTGAACAAACAAAAGTGCCTCTGTGATTGTTAAAACATCAACTGTCTTGTTGACAAGGCTTAGAAAGGATCAAATGACAGCTGTTTCAAATGGAGCAATACCTATTTTTGTGGAAATTTGGCATCTAAGATATTTTGGTCACACATTCTGTTGTACAAGATTATAAGATTCTTTGATTTTTTACTTGCTTGTAGTGTGATCTCCAGACAGAACACGGTGATATGGAAATTACACAAAACTATACCAATTAAAGCTCTGATAACTATATTTTCTGTAATTGTATTTGAGCAGATAAATATCAAAAGCTGTTTTTATAGAAATGAAAAATGGTTAAAATGTTAAGGAACAAAAAAGAAAAAAAATTAAGATTGATTTAAATGCAGTAATTCATTTTACATAGCCTCACTAAAAGAAAAAGATTTTACTGCTAAAATGTTTAATTATTTCTTGTCAAGTAAAAGCTATTTTCAAGGTCAACTGCTCATTTGAAGTGAGTGTCAAGAGTATTAAGAATATAAGTGGTGTGCTGGCCAAGCAGAAATAGTTATTGGTTACAGCGGATACAGAATCATTTATCGAAAAATAGAAAGATAAAAACATTTCAAGTATGTGTGACACCTCGTCAGAAATCACTTCCTGGTGCAACAGGGATGGCTGTGGCAATGGAAGTGTCACAAAACAAGAATATTATTGGTGAAGAGAGGAAAGAAAGTTGTGCTGCACATACATTTTTGTACAACACAAATTTTAGAACTTTTTTTTGACATACTCCACAAAACAGCAATATGAAATGACAAAATGTCAGGTTCTGATGACAATGTAAATCCACCAAAAATGTTCATGCTCTATCTGTACTTGAAATCAGTTTGTGCTAATAATATTATCATACATTTATGTATTAAACAACATGAACAAGATTAAATAATCAAAATACTTATGATAGCTTTAATTTATGCTTTGAAGTAACATTTTTGTTGATGTTGCCATTGCCATTGCCCTAGGTTAAAGCTGCAGCTACACAAGCAATTTTTTTCTCAAGCCGGGGATCCAACTTTTTTCAAAATTTTGTCGCAACGCCTGTGGGCGAGGGTGGCTACACTTGTTACAAATTTTGGCGACAAATTGAAGGTCGTGCAAATCACATACTTCAAGCGACCTGTGCACTATAAAAAAACATTCCTCTTTTAATTTCATTGGCTAAATGCTCATTAGTCACATTGCAAGCATGGACAAAAAGTTGCAGGGTGGCTACACGGGCAACTACATGTATCTCTGCGATTTTGTAGCGGAAGTTTCAACTCTGGCGACCTTTTTCTTGTGATTTTTTTCACCTGCCGTGTTGCCAGTTCAAGGGTGGGTACACGTGTGATTTTCATCACGCTGGCGATGCAACACAATTTGAAAAAATAGCATCACTTGCGCAAGCCAAAAATCGCTCATGTAGCCGTGGTTTAAACTCCCAGGGTTCTCATTAAGTGCCGGCAGCCGGCTAAAAAACCGGCTACTTTAAATTTAGAGCCGTCTACTTTTCGGTCATAAACTTGCTATAAGCAATGACAAAGCGCTTCTCCCGCCGCCTACTTTTATATTTAAGCCGTCTACTCCAAAACTTATTGAGAACCCTGAACTCCTAATTATTATCAGTGTGAGGTGAGCACTCCAAAAAGTAAAGTGACTTTGATTTTTTGACTTATGCACAGGTGAAGAAGTGTAGATCATTGTTGGGTTTTTTTTTTGTCTAGAGCAACCCTTATCTCTTTTTATGTTCGAGTTGGCGTATTGGTGAGAACACTCGCCGTTGACAAAATAAACGTGGCCTGGATTTGATTCACAGAGTCAACACCAAATTTGGGTTGAGTTTGTTGGTTCTCTCCTGTATGAGGTGTTTCTTTGGGTTCTCTGAGGTTGTTAACCATTTTACCCAAAAAAATCTGGAAATTTCGGTTGGAAAGTAAAATCTAATGGGAAGCCTATTTTGGTCTTCCCAAACTGAAAATTTCTGGAGAAAATGGAATTTCTTGCAAGGTGGTCCAAAATTCCCAAACAGTACAGTGTATTTCCGAATGGAAAATATCATTGTTTACCAATAAATTTTGCATTCCCCAATGATTTTGCCTCCCTCCGAACTCCAGTAAACTTGAACAAATTGTGTAAATACACCTTATTCCAAAATGGCCGCTGATTTATGCACATACAAATTGGCCGTTGTTGCCTCGTTCAAGATAAAATATTCTTTTGAATTTTAAGCTTAAGAACGAGTCATCAAGGGCTTATTTGAATAAAAACAAAAGAATATTTAAATGGTGGCCATTTTGGAATAAGGGGTATGGTACACGATGATCCCAACTGAATTTCCCATTAAGGAGTTTTTGCTTACCATTTGAACAAACCTACATTGTAGTACCAACCAGTTTCCTCTTGTAAATGGTAAACAATCTGGTTTTCTCTCATCAAAAACTAATATTTTGATTTCATTGGCTTTGCTCACAGGGAGCAGAGGAGTCCTATTTGACCGTTTTTCCAGTTAAATTCACCGTACAATTGCAGTGGGATTTGAATCACTGTATGTGATCAAAGTACATACAAATCCTACACACGAAACGAAAGCCGCATACAGTAATGACTGTTTACCGACCCGAAAACAACTACGCGATCTTAGTCATAAGATTTGTTCTACAGTACAAGCGGCTTTAGTGAGCAAAAATTGGGGCAAGATGAACCCAAAGAAATCAGGTCATCGGTTGTGAATCAGCAATGTGTTTTTTATTATTTTAAATGTGATCTGTGCAGATAATATGGGTATGCAGCCCGACACCTTCACCAACGCATTGCTGAACACAAAAATTCGGCAATTGGCCAACATGTTTTGGAAGCTCATGGGGAAAACCAATTTAAGGTCTTAAATATTTAATGTTTACAACAAATCTGGAAAATTCTTACCAACTCCTAAAGAGAGAGTTGTTTTCCACTTTGAAATTTTTTAGTTTTGTCTATTATCCTGGTGCTGATGCTGCTTTTCTTAATGCGAAGTTTCCAAGTCTTGGTGCAAAACCAGATGATCAGCTAAAGTAGTAACGATTAATGTCACTTCCAGTGTATCCTCTTAGAACTGATGACACATTTCTGTCACTGGTGTCCTCCGGTCCACATTAAACTAGTCATGCGGTGGTCAGTTTCATCCTTTGTCTCTTTTTGTACTCTCAACACTTCGTGCCGGAGGGTGACGAAAATTGACACGGATAGGAACTCAACCGTAACATGATGGTTTGTGTATAGTTTGATTTACGTACGATGATTTAAATCAACAAGATCAATTCGCGCTGCAATTGTATGGTGAAATTTACCTGGAAAAATGGTCAAATTGGACTCCTCTGCTCCCTGTGCTTTGCTATAATATCATGTCTTTTAAGCTTGAGATAAAGTGATTATTTTAGTTCTTACTTAAAAAGTATTTCTGACAATAAACTGAAGCGTAATAAACAGAAACAGTTATTTTACTGGCATGGACAGGAGGATTGGTGTTGTGCGAGAGGGATTATGGGTATGAGTGTTAGATACTGTATGTACAGTATAGTAGGCCATTACAATTTGAAAACCATTCTAGGTCAGTGACGATTTAGCTTCCATGTTTAAGTTTGATTTACATGTAAGTGTGTATTGTTGGTTTCCATGATTCATTATCGTACCTCAGCCCCTGGAGTTTGCGGCACTGTAGTTGTCGGTGGTATATGTTCGCTTCTTCCCATGAAGTGTTTTTGGGTTTTCGTATCCAGTGGTGTCGCACTCATTTACTGTGAATTGGTTGTCTCTGGAGACACGTCTCTGTGTTATGTGGAATGGTCAGCAATAAGCTGGCGTATGCGGTCTTTGCTGACCTGCCATTATAGGCCCCTGTATCTACACTGTACACTGTTGTATGCATGTCATTGGTAGTGAAGGCAAAATCTGCTGTTTTCATTTTGCAGGGGCTTTCCTGATTCCTTACATAATTATGCTTATTTTGTGTGGAATGCCAATGTTTTACATGGAACTTGCTGTTGGACAATACTTCAGCCTTGGACCAATTGGGACCTGGGGAGCTGTTTGTCCTTTGTTTCAAGGTATTAAATTTGGATTCCTTTCAAAAAGTCTCACCACCAAACCATGACCGATTCAATGGCCAGGCGAGTAAACACTGGACGGGCAGACAACTTTAAACACAACAACTTTATTCCGTTGTGACAATCTGACATTTGCACTCTCTTAAACACTCCACTTTGGCGGTTTTCTAACAGAAAGGTAACACAACGATTACAAAGGTACAAACAGGCAAAACGTTGACGGAAAAAATACTCACTGAGCTGTTGCAGCTACTGTGAACTTACACACACAAAAAACCACTCCCCCCTCGAAAACACTGTCACTAATCACATGACCCCCCACATTGGTAGTCACAACAAGTTTCTGCACCCGTTTAAGTAAAATATACAAAGTTGCTGTCTTTCACTGCCATGTACAACTCTTGTCATGGTAATCTTATGTTAAGTTTGTGTATTGTTTTTTTTTTTGTCTAAGGTGTTGGCTTCGCAAGCATGATGGTTTCCTTTTTAGTGTGTATTTACTACAACATCATCATTGCCTGGTGCCTTTATTACTTGTTTTTGTCAATGGCTAAAGATGTGCCTTGGAAGTCTTGCAGCAATTGGTGGAACACCGACACATGCTTGGCAGGTGCAATTCCGGAGAGAACCAAATGTCCAGTAATGCTCCCAACCAATAGTACTGGTGTATTTGCTAATGGTACTGGTGCCCTTGTCAATGGCACGGCTTTCCTGGTTAATGCAACTCTATCCAATTGCACAAGTCCAGAAGCCAAGAATTATACTTCACCGTCATTGGAGTATTGGGAGTAAGAATTTCTTGATATAAGATTGCCATCAAATCCTAGCCTTTTTTTCCTTCAAGAAATAGAGTTTTACTTTAAATATCTTTCTCAACATCTTACAATGTTTGGCGCTTCCCAAAGAAAGCTCCTTTTTTTCCTCTAGGGCATGGATTTGCCAGTGTTTTGGTCTACATATTACGTGGATGTCCATCTTGCTTTCAGTATGAGCCTGCAGTAATAATTGGTTTCAAGCTGTTATAGGAACCCTGCTGTATAGCTGATAAAAATAGCAATGATAAGGCAACTAAAGGCTTTTCATCTGTAATCCTTTAATCAGAAATGACTTAAAGGACGGTGCCTACTATTGTTGTTGTGCACACGTTCTGCGCATCTCGAGATACTCGGGTTTCCTATCGGTGATGTTTACTAATACAGGGATATTTTTGTGCCGTTTAAAACTAACCGGAGAAAGTATATCTTAGTTAGTACTCTGCTCTGGGGTAGCCATAAATTGCTTTGTATTTTAAAGCTTTTTACAAATATTGTTGATTAATCATCTTCGAAAAATGCGTGGTTACCCCCAATTTTCTTTTTGGATTTCAATAACACTTGTTAAGATCTGCTTTTCCCACATATTCAGTAAACCGTGCAAAAATATGTTTGAATTAGTGGGCACTGTCCTTAAATGAGCTGAAACCCAACCTTCTTTCAGGAGGTATGTTCTGCGCATAACAGACAGCATTGGTGATACTGGAGTTTTCAGATGGGAAATAGTCCTTTGTCTGTTAGCAGCATGGATTGGAGTGTATTTCTGCATGTGGAAGGGCGTCAAGTCATCAGGAAAGGTGATAATATGAAATTCTGATTTATGCAAAAAATATATCTGTGCAACCGAAAAGTTAACCGCTTTGTTTAATTGACTCCCAGGGGTTCCCCATTGACGAGTAAAATTGTCTGGCGTTAGAAAGAGTAAAATACTAAGTCTGGCCGGTTTGGACGTCAAAGGTTTAATATGGTTATTATCATTTTTTGAGATAAATTCTTAGAAGAATCTTCAATATTCCAGTTAAATGCCAAGAGCACCAAAGAGAAACACAAAAATAATGTTTGTTTCACCTCTGTGGGTACAGAGCTTGGATTGGTTTCTTTTTCTGATAACATTACTTTTTGGAAGCAACAAGTTGTATGGAGTTTTAAAAATGTTTTCTCCTTTTATTTAGGTTGTGTACTTCACAGCAACCTTCCCTTATGTTGTTTTGTTTATTCTGTTTGTCCGTGGAGTCACTCTTCCAAATGCAAGTGAGGGTATCATCTATTACTTGAAGCCTAATTGGGTGCGCTTGAAGGAACCAAAGGTACATGCAGTTGGACAGATCCATGACACTCAATGAAACAGTAACATATCATTCCATGAGTATTCAGGTTTATTGTACAAAGTCGGCACTGTTATCCATTATATATTGCCAAGTTTGGGAAACACTCTGGTACTGGAGATGTATGTTATGAGTTTTGGCACTAGTTGGTCTTTCTGGTTCAATTTCTGTGAGCCCTATGAAATCTACGCTCATTTCGCAAAATGTAACGCTAAGATCATGTGACAACTAAAAGAAAGCTATTATGTTTTAAGTGTGGTAATTGGGGTAAACTTATCAAAAATATTACTGAAATTTGAATCACATAGTCTCTCTTTGTCATTTGGGATTCTACACTTGTGCTAATTTGCTGAGGTTTTTTTTTTTTCATTGTCTATAAAAGCTGTCAATGAAGGTTGCCTATCGACTAGAAAAAAACTGTTTAAATAGCTACTAATATGGCTCTGTGTCTTTGCAAGGTGTGGGTTGCAGCTGCCACTCAGATATTCTATTCATTAGGAATTGGCTTTGGGTCTCTTGTTGCCATGGGAAGTTACAATAAGTTCCACAACAATGTGTTCAAGTGAGTTGACTTTTGTTGTTTGTTAATTTTTTATATGATTACTGCAATATAGACCAAGAGGCACATTTCTGGATGTACATAGTAGAATCAGAAGCCTTTTTTCCAAGTTTTTTAATATTCTTTATGCACAGAACTGGCTCCAAGAGGATAATTTTCCTTCAAGGTAGGGATGATATAATAGACCAGGAACCCTGAGAGGGGGGATAAATGTGGCTGTAAAAAATACTGTAGGTATTCCAATCAATTTGTTTAAGTCTATTAAGAAAGGAATCTGACCCATTGACCCCTGGGAGTGAGACCTAACAGATTTTACTCTGTCTAACGCCAGACGATTTTACTCTTCAACTGGGGGACTGGTTGACCAGTCAAAAACGAGAGTGTCTAATCTGCGTGGGTGGGTGGGTTCCTAACCCTAACTCTAACCCTTTTTTTATCAACGACTGGAAATTTTCTTAAAACAGACAAGACCTAAGACAAATTTGGACCGAGCACTGAGGGAGCTAATATATATATTTTTTATCTTCAAACAAACATGACCCACCTACCCACGCGATTTAGCCTCACCCGTCAAAAACCATATTTATAAACTTGTCCACGCCCTTAAAGGTCAGAACCCTTTGCCAGTTGTTCAAATCCTGATTAAGCTAGTCCTAGTTTATTGGAAACTCATTACAGTACATGTAGGTTAGGTAAAGGTAAAGGTACACCTTATTTAACGTTGGAAGTTCCTTTACTCTCTAGAGGGTATTCTCCCAGGAAGCCGATGGTGCACTCATTTTATCCCCCTCTTTCCTTCAGTGCTCCGTTTTAAGGGTATTTAAAGCCACGTAGGCTACACTGAAAGCAAAGAAGTCGAAACATGTGAAGATCCGGGGATCGAACTCGGGACCTTACGCACCAAAGCAGCACACTAACCGACTGTGCCACCCTTGCTCCTCAAGGTCGGTACTTGATCGTGGATTGATCGCCTTTTGAGCAACTTGGCCCTCCCCTGTTTTAGTTAAATTTTTCCCTATGTCCAGTATGAAATGTTAATTTAATTTCTGGCTTTTGTATTCTGTAGAGATGCTTTGATGATTTCACTAATCAACTGTGGAACAAGTATTTTTGCTGGCTTTGTCATATTCTCCACTTTGGGATTTATGGCAGAGGTCCTGAATAAAGACATAACAAAAGTGGCAAGTTCAGGTATACTAGAAACAACTTAGGGCCTCCTTCAAGTTTAGCATCATGCCTTAAGTATTGTTTTTGCCTTTCTTCTGGTTAGGACCTGGGCTGGCTTTTGTTGTGTACCCAGAGGCTATTGCGCAAATGCCAATTTCTCCGCTGTGGGCAATTCTGTTCTTTTTTATGCTGCTAACCTTAGGCTTGGACAGTCAGGTAGGATAAATTCAATTCTGTTTAGTTCAGTCCTTTCAGTAACTTTTGAAGTCGGTGGCTGGGGAAGGTAATTAGATGGCTGTGGAATCACGTGCCAAATGTATGAGCCTCTCATGGGTTTGGGAGCATGCTCCCCCATAAATTTTTGAAGGCCATGAGCTTGGAAATGCCATTTGCAGCATTTTCCAAAGTATTTCCCTCTAAAAGAGCAACAGAAAACACTACAATAATTATAGTCACTTTTAACAAAAAATTAATTGCTGGTTTATTAGTATTAAATTCATTATAGGTTGTAGGTCATGTAAATTGAGCACTAACTGCTCAAGACTATTCTATAACCAACAATTTCAGTGGACATGAAATTTCTGCCCAAAAGGCAATAGGGGATGGCCTTTGGCAATTCAATGATTCTTTAAAAATGCAAAATTTAAGAGTTTATATGGTTTTGGGGGACCCACCTTCAATGTTAGAGACGTTTGTATGGATTTTAAATTATGTTTCAAAGTCTGTAACTTGGTCTCTGTTCGACCAAAAAGCATCAAACTTGCACAGCTGGCCAATCTCAATGTTATCTTAAATGTGATGGTGTCAATTTATCGATTGGTTTAAATTTGAAACTTGCCCCAGTTCCCTGCACAGGCATGAAAATTTGGAATGATCTTCCTGAAAGTGCTGTCAAGTGGAACTTTCATTTTTTTTCTTTAGTAGAACCAAGGAGTGGTTCATTGTGTCTTAAGTTTACCAAAATAGTAAATTTTGTTCCTTCATAGTTTGGCATGATGGAAGCTGTCATCACAGGGCTTGTGGATGAGTACCGCATTTTCAGAAAGCACAAAGAACTTTTCATCCTTGTTGCAAGTATTCTGTGCTTCATCCTTGGCTTGTCATGCACCACTCAGGGTGGAGCATATGTGTTGAACCTATTGGATTACCAGTCTGGAGGGGTTTCTCTACTGTTTTTGGCCTTCTTTGAAACTATGACCTTGGCGTGGATTTATGGTACTGACAGATTTTCACTTGATATTGAGAAAATGATCGGACGTCGTCCTGGATTATGGTGGTGGTTTTGTTGGAGGTTCTGTGCCCCTCTCATTATGGCTGGCATCTTCTTGTTTAGCATATCTCAGTGGTCTGGGGTCAAATATGACACCTACCAGTATCCACCATGGGCTGAATTCATTGGATGGGTTATTGCTTTGTCTTCCATGCTCTTCATCCCTGGAGTTGCTATCTGGCAGCTGTACCGGACTCCTGGTACATTCATGGAGGTTAGTGTCAGAGCCATAAAATGTTACTGAAATGTTAGTGTTCCTGAACCTTTAGAGTGGTTATTTAAATGGAAGTGACTGGCTTGTTCCAGTTTTTCCCTTTCTGAGATTGGCCAAGGACACTAAGAAAAGTCTCTAAATCATGTACATGTACATGTCATATACAAAAGTAAAACATGTTGTATGTTGTTGTCTTCCTATCTGATTGTTTGGTCTTACACTGTAAGTAGGCCAAAAAAAGGCTGTCATGTTGCAATGTCAGTCAATCTTTATTGCATGTGGTAGATGTACTTAATGGTTATGTAACAACATCATTGTAATATTATGTTCAAAGCATGTTTTTATTTTTTGTTAATTTTTAGCGACTTTATATTTGCTTGAAACCTGACCCTGTTGTCCAAAGAGACATAGAGGAGAGGCAAGGTCTTGAGCATCGAATTGAACTTGTCAAAGTGTAAATAACAAGTAAGTCTGCTGGTTTTTTTGTGTATTTATGGCTATTACAAGTGTGCAGCCACAGACCATAAGGTAGTTTCTTTAGCACTTGTACTTCACTCTAAAATGTTCCAGATAAGGTTTTCGAACATGGTGTCCACAGGAATAAATCTGAAGTCTGTAGACTTGTTGGGTTAGTTTTCATCCTCAGCCATGCTTGGTTTTTGGTGGGAGAATCATTGATTACTTGATTTCTGGCACCCAATTAACTTTGCTTTCCTTTACTTTTTGTCCCCAGAAATAAAACACTGACGTGAAGTTGTTTTGATGATCTCTAATTGTAATTAAAGAACATGAGTCATGGTACATGTAAGTTACACAAGATGACATAATGGAGAAATGAAGATGCTCTTGCTGGCAAGTATCCACGTATGGCAATAAACTTGTCTTTGCAGTGGTAGAACAAAAACACTGGCCAGTTCACACAGATCAGTTTTGATAATCATGCTGTCTCTGAATCAAAAGGGAGATAAATGAGGGCATGCAAACAAAGATCAGTGCTACACATATCTCTGTGGAGCCTCCAGTTATCTGATTATGGGTTAGCTTTGAAAACTCTTCAGGCACAGGGTTGCACTATCGTGGAAAACACATGATCAACCAAAACGCAGGGATGTAGATAATAGCCGGTAAAAATACCTGGCTGAGCGTCATTTTTCCGGCTGTAAAGGGCAGAAGCTGCCTGAGAAAGAAGTTACTCTCCCAAATGTTTGCAAAATAATGTCAGTAATTTTTTTGTGCCCACAGCTTATATGAATGAAAACACTCCATTTTTCTTTTTGTTCAAACGACTGCATTGGTACTATTTACACCTCATGTATGCAAAATAGTAAATGCCAAATCTCGTATTCCTAGCTTAACAGGCATGATTAAATGGGCCTCTGGCCCATCATTTCCGCCTATAAAAAATTGTATCTACATCCCTGAAATGTATAGATTTCATGGAATCTACAGTAACTAAGGGTGCATTTGATTGACCGTATTCCGGAATAGGAATAATTGGAATAGAGGTTAGAAATCCTTCTTTTTTACGATGATTCACAATTGTTTATTTATCCTCGTTGCTTCAAAACACCACTGGCATATTCTTATTCCGCAATGGGGTCAATTAAATGCAACCCAAATTTCCCACACTTTGATTCCAAGTTTGCTTTTTGTTAGATTCTAAGACGAGTAAAATCTGTATGTATCACTCTGAGGAGGGAGGGGGTTCCAGTCTGAACGAAGCCAAGGACTGGAACTAATTAAA
Organism: Montipora capricornis; assembly: GCF_036669925.1. Classification (NCBI taxonomy): domain Eukaryota; kingdom Metazoa; phylum Cnidaria; class Anthozoa; order Scleractinia; family Acroporidae; genus Montipora; species Montipora capricornis. The sequence goes on from NC_090886.1 coordinate 47,343,104, forward strand.
AAAATTTTTATTTATAGCTGAATTGTTTGTATT
>NC_090886.1:47348136-47363136 GCF_036669925.1 Montipora capricornis
ATGTGTGTTGTGCCTCCTTTTATTTCTAAAGTGTCGGTTACTAAAAGATAAAATACTGACGAGGTATAAGTTCCACCATGAGGGGTACTAACATCACATTCCTTGCAAGAGCCAGAGGCCCATTGTCACTCGCATGATTAAGGACGGTGCCTACTAATTCAAAGGAATGAATATGCGGGAAAAGCGGATCTCAACAAGTGTTTAATATTAAAAACCAAAAAGAAAATTGGGGGTAACCACACATTTTTCAAAGACAATTAATCAACAATTTTAGCAAAAAGCTTTAAAATACAAAGCAATGTATGGTGTTCCTTTCCAAATTAAAGCTTAATTATCTCTGAAAAATGCATGGCTACCCCCAGTTTTCTTTTTGGATACCAAGAGCACTTGCTAAGTTCTGCTTTCTCCGCATAAAGTTAAAAGCACTACCAATAAGAAATCCAAGTATCTGGAGATGCGCAGAACGTATGCGCAATAACAATAGTAGGCACCGTCCTTAAATGTAACCTACATGTAATTTGAAGTCATAGGCTACAATCCTTGACAAAACTGATGAGACATTTCAAATGTCTTATCCACAGCTAAAAACGTGTTTGTTGTTTGACGTTAAGTGTCCATGAATGTACATCACATGACAAAGCAGGAAGGTTAGGCCGGACACTTACTTTCAGGGTACTGTCAGCACTGCCACTACAAATAAGACGGCTGTCTGCAGACCAGGCAATCTTGAGGAAGAAATGCAATAATAAGTTAATACTATAACTAATGCTTTGAGTAAAAAATTATTGGAAGCCTCATCAATTTAATAATTTAAATAATTATTCTTTTTACCTGATATACAGAATTCACATGTCCTCGAAGTGATGTAATAAATCTGTATAACAAAATAGTATTTCAAGTTGAAGATGTAACTTTAGTTACCCTGTTACAAGCCACGCCTTTCCAGAGAATAAGTTACACTTAGTCGCACATCTTTTCAGTGCTGAATTTAATTAATTAAATGTCATTCAGGTTCCTGAACATGCAGGAATATTTCTTGCTACATATCATATTTCAAGGCCTGCTTGCTGCACCCTTACCATATATGGATGTATTTAAAACCGTGCATTTTATCTTTGCTTTGAGACCCATATTCTTATTCAGTATCTGTTTCTTCTGCAATTCCAGGTGTGGTAGAGCATTAGACAAGTATGTTAAAAGAGTTTGGTGCATAACTGCAGTTGTCATTGTTGGAAAGCTCCCTGACCTTTCAAGCATGGGTTGGGGGCCCTGTGTTGTCATGTGTTCTCCCAAAAAATAAACTGCTGTCTTGGTGTAATTTTGTTACTGATCTGCACTTTTGGGTAAAACATAACAGGCTAGCCTCATGAAACAAGAAGTGACTGACGATTAAGCTTCCTTGGATATTTTTCGTAAATAATTGCAATGACAGAACAAACTGCTACTAACTTTCCAGTGTCACCATTCCAAATTTTAACTGATTTATCAAATGCTGCACTTGCTATCAGGCGACCATCAGGAGAAAAGCTGACTTGGTTTATCAAAGCCTGATGACCTAAGCACATGATTAAATAAATAATTAAGAATATGATTGGACAGTTTCATGATTCCTTCCACTTTTCTAAAGTTCCGTTCACTTTTTAAAGTGTCTCCCATCCAGTGCAAGCATATCAGTCAGGTGTTTAAATGGGGATTTAAATGTAAATATATTATTATTGGAAATTAGACTCAAGACAGTGATGGTAAGTTGCATCATTCCCTTGATGAGATCACACCCAGTTGGTTCCACAGGGCTCAGTTAAACAGGACATTCCTGCTGGTTTTCAAGACATTTTATTCCATGCACAATTCACCTGCCAAAGAAGCTCTTGCTTACCTTGTTCCCCTAGTCTAAGTGAGTATTTCAGTTCTGAGAAACTCAACGTGATGAGCACTTGAAGTTGCCACTCTCAGACATTGTCATGGTCCCATTTCCAAGTTATAAATTAGTTTCCACTCCTGCTGAGCATTCTGGCACCTGCCCTTGTCTCAATTTACTGATAAATTACATTATTTTGTTTTTAGACATCATCTAGTAATTTGAGGAAGGAATCTGACCTGTCAGACGGGCTAAAGGTTTTTTGCTTTCTTCTGGATCCCAAAGAAAAAGAGTAAAATCATCAGATCCTGAAACCATTCTTTCTCTTTTTCCTCCCTAAAAGTGAACCACATTGATTTTTTTAAAACATAATTGACCAACTTTCAAAATTATGAATAGGCCTTTTGCTTTGTTTCAGATGTCCCAGTGCACAATTTGTTGGCCAGCTGCAAATGGCCCCTGTTTTGGCTTTAAAATGCCTTAATTTTTGCAACTACAAAAGAAGTCAACTCTGCGATTATTCCATAAATTCAAATCATTACCTTTTTTACTTTTGGGCAACATCAGTGTTAAGCATCATGAGAAACTGTACCTTTACTTGTGTGTATCTTTGCAAGGCCATTTCTTTTCGTGCATCACTGTCTGCTATAAGTTCATCTTTGTGGCCTTTTGAGGGGTCAAAAACTCCAGTCCTCAAGACATAGTCTGTATTCAGTGCTAAATGATTCACCTAAAGTAGAAATGAAGGTAAAATAACAGCCAGTTTGGATTTCACCTAGCCATAATTTCAATGTGACCTTCAGAACATTTTTTGACCATTCAATTAGTTTGCTTTTCATAAGATTGAAAATTAATTTTCAAGAGAGAGATGCCTTCTGAAAAAAGATTGAAGTGAGCTCCAAAATGGCCTTTTAACCAATTTAAAGCAAGAAATTTGGATAAATTAGGTGAAGAGCTTTTAGTTTTCCAAACTTGGTTCATATACACTGTGTATATAGGAAATCAGTAACATACCCAATGAGCATGGCCTTGCAGTGTCCTACAAAGGACTCCCTGTGAATAACAAATTAGGAAAAAACACAAGCTGTAGTCAATTTACTACAGACTTTTTACCCAGGGATTAACTTGACTTGTTGACAGTTTATCTAATGTATGGAAATTGTATTTTCTAAGTGTAACTGATTTTTCCCAGGTGATTTAGTGATGAGAAAATTTGTCATCTGGAGCTTGCTTCTGCCTCAAGAGCAGAAGGTTTTGTCTTGATAGCTACCCCAGAGCAATTATATCTGCAAAACAGAGAAATCCTTAAGAAAGCAGCCAATTAAGATGCTCATTAGCAAATGCCCATCACCTTCTGTGAAGTGGCCCTCTTAATTAGTCTGACCTTTACAGAATACACATTTTCACCCAGGTGAAATGAAACCCATGATGAATTCCTTTTCTTGGCAAATTTTTGGTGAATTTGGTAACCACCATTCTTCTACAACATCACAGTACTACGAAGTAAGTAAGTTCAAGGACTTAAGAACAATCAGATGATTAAAAGAAAACCAACAACAATAACAACAAAAGTTTACTCACATCATCTACTCTCCAGACCTTGATTGTCCTGTCTTGTGATGCTGAGTAAATAAGCCCCTCTCCTCCCCATCGAATACATGTTACTGATTTTGTATGGCTGGATAGTGTACGCAACAACTGACAAAGGACTACATCCCATATTTTGATTGTTGTATCCTGCAAGAAAAGTTGTGGAGTCAACACATCATCGGAAAAAAAATTAGGTATCAATGTCTAGACACTAATATTTATTAGCAACTATTCACCAAAGTGGAGGTGGCCAGTGATGGATTTTTACTGAACCATGAAGGTGATTAAATGTCCACCACTAGCCAACGACACTGAGGTGAACAGCTGGAAAACAGTGACAGCGATGGTATAGCACAGAAAGATGATTTTAACTCATTTATTTATTTGGGCACAAATCCCGTGCGAGTTACTCGGAGGTGAATAGCAAAGGATTTTGGAGCTTGAGTAGTCAACAATAACGCTCACGCTAATCACTGTTGCAAGTACAGCAATGATGCAGCTCAACAAGGTCGAACTGAAAGCATACTAATTGGTGCCTCTGGCTGCTGCTACACAGTCCACGTACAACCTTGGTTCACTGCGTACAGCCAGCTGGAAGCAGCTGTATACTGGCTTTTGCTGAGGGAGGAAAACCAGAGAACCCGGAGAAAAAGCCTTGGAGCAGAGAAGAGAACCAACACAAACTCACCTCACTTACGGCATCGGGTCCGGGTTCATATTGTTGGGAGGTGACTGCTCTCACCACTCCGCTATCCACTGTTTTAGTATTTACTAAATGATGCTAGCATATACTGAACCAGTGGATAGCATTGAACGCTCACGCTGATTCGCTGCTCGAACTCCGGATATCCCTATTCACCGCTGAGCAATTTGCACCCGAGAATGTTGTTGTCTTTGCAGGAGAGATATGCTTTAATCTTTTTGTGCTATATTATCTTGCTGTTTTAGTACATCCTGAAACAACTATTCACCTCAGTGTCGATGGCTAGTAGTGGATATTTACCTCGCCTCTTCGCAGCTCGGTTAAAATATCCACCACTAGCCACCTCCACTTTCGTGAATAGTTGTTTTAAAAGTATTGTATTGTTTGACACTAACCTTTGATGAGCTGGCAAGAAACCTACATTCTGGATCTCTAAAAAGGAAATAATGATTGTTTTCACAAAGAGAAAAGAGATGAAACACAAAATGGAACATTTATTATTATTATTATTTTATATGTGTCTAAAGAGATCAAGAAAGAATTGAAAGAGTTTTCAACTTCTCTGGAGTCACTGAATGAAACATACATCTTTTTATTTTTATTTTTAAACTGCAACTTTTCGTTTGACATTGATTGGATAGAGTCCCATGTGTACACACAAGCAAAAATCACTTTGAAACAAGTAAATTCCACTTATGTCCAGAAATGCAAGAAATTAAATGCACACTCGAGCATTTGCTATCTATTTCCAACAATAAAATAGGGGTAAAGATTACAGTCAAGTAAGCATCTTTTTAGTTTAGGATAAATACAGCATTTCATCCTTACTTAAAGAGCAGCCTTTGTGGGACACTTTGTGACGTTAAATGCTTGTATTCTGAGACACGAGTTATGCTGAAGTTGGGGAAAAGGGCAAGGGGACACTTTATGACGCTTAAATTGAAATCTGTGTGCATCTAATATTTACTCGCATACATTTCTGGACATATCTGGTAAATTTAAACAATGCATGAAACTTCTTGACTCTTGAACAAATTAAACCAGACTATCCTATTAAACAAAAGGAATGGTGTCTTGTATCAATCCCATTAAATGAAAGATTGTAAAGAGTGTTATTGTACCTGGATTTATCACGGCAAAAATTTGCAATTCTTAAGGTGTGTGCAGACTGAGGTAGAACAACCATTGTTACATACACAACAAGCTTGTGACCAAGTATATTTGCATGAACCAACTCTGAGTTCAATCACATTTGACCTGGCAGAGGGATGATGTTAGAACAAAGTCTTTATAAGCTCTAAAAATGTTACCTGTGAAGTGGCTGCCAGCTAAGCCATGTAATCCACTGTAAGTGTCCCTTTAACATTTTTCCCATTTGTTTTCCAGTTACAGGGTCCCATATTCTTATCTACACAACAACCACCACAAAAATAATGGATATTAGAAATCAATAAGCAGTCAAATTTTAGAGGGTACAAGACAGCTCGCAAGTCAATAAGAAAAGCCCTTTGTATCTGACATTAATAATGTAATGCAACACCTTGAGTAATCAATATACGTAATAATATTTTTAAGCAAGCGATGTGTATCAGGGTCTTAAATATAATGATAACCCATAAGTAAGCCATTGTAAAAGCAATACAGATGGAACTTGAACATTGCATTAAAATGACTTGTAAACTGAATGCGTGATAATTATGGAGATGAATGCTCAATGTTAAGTTTGACTCTAAAGGTGACTTCAGCACAGGTTGTCGAACGTCAGTCATTGTCATCCTAAACAGTTTGTACACTCACCGGGACCATCGTACTTCACTTAATAATATTATTATGATATGACCCCTGGTTTCAAACCATTTACGATTTTAAAGTTTAACCCATCAACACCTGGAATGCCCTGGATTGCCCCCATTGACGAGTAAAATTGTCTGACGTCAGACAGAGTAAAATCACTCAAGTCCCACTCCAAGGAGTCAAGGGTTAAAGACATCTTAGTTAGTGGTGTATAAATTATTACTATATGGCTTGTGTTTGTAGCCGATATAACGCGCGCTCTGATTGGCTAATTGTGACTGAATTATAGGGCATTATTTTCCCGTAATGCCCACGGGCCGATTACGGGCTTGCAAAACAAAGCAAAATGTAATTAAAAAACCATATAATAAACTACTTACTAACCAAGCTAGCTCGAGCCGTACTGGGGAATATTGGCCCTCGGTCGTTTTTGTACAGATCTCGCTGCGCTCGGTCCGTACTGCCACGACCCCAGGCCAATATTCCCCAGTATGGCCCTCGCACTTGGTTAGTAAGAAGTTAGTATCAAATACATGCATGTATCCAAATTACAACCAATCTGTATTAAAATTTAATTGTAAGTCTATAGATACATGTGACTTTCCGTTGGTTGATGTCAGAGGAAAATTTATTATCCAAAATGTAATGGGAAAATAAAATGTCTAACCTCGCCATTTTTACATCCTGATGCTAACATTTTTCCATCTGGAGACCAAGCTATATGTAGTATCCAGTGATTATGACCTTAAATTATATTTAAAAAAATAACATTGAATATTTGATTCTATTAGGCTAAATTCTTTTCTAACCAAGACTGCGAGCAGTCTATATTTTGCTCTAGAATCAATGAAGCAAACATGTACGCTTTCAATGGCTAACATTGTAGATTGCATCCCCAGGCATTGGTTAGAGTTCACTCTAACCAACGCCCGCGGAATTTGCGACCCGCAGTCTCAGTTATTTTAAAAGTTTGTATTTGTTTCAACAATTTTAGAGCAAAAATGAGTCAGAATGTTTGCAGTCTATTACTAACCTGATAACAAATAGTTTTTATTTATAAGATCTCTCATAGTTGCTACGAAAATTTTTTGCCCTGCCACAAAACAACAACTTCTGTGTCTTTGTAAATTGTAATATTTATAATCATTATGGTAAAAACTAATGTTAAAATATCAATAGAACTCTAACGACAAATCAAGCAGGATCAAATGCACTTGTGACCAGTCATATTTGTTTGATCCTGATCACTATTAAAGCAGCTGAGTTAGCCAAAACTTCAGCAGTTACTCAAAAACAACTGGTTGTTAAGGATTCAAGAATCAGTTAACCCTTCACTGGCTAAGAGTGACACTGAAAAGTCCTAATCAATGGGACTGGTTCAAAGGGGGAAGAGCTAACAACATCTACGTCCACTCAAACACTATGTCCACTTCAACCTTTCTTCTCCTAAGAATGACACTTGTTACAACTTTACCTTGTCTAATGTCATGATTTTACTCATTAGCACGGGGCGGGGGCATTCAGACTGAGGTGAAAGGCTTAACCCACTGACACCTCAAATGCCCTAGGACACCTCCGACTGACGAGTAAAATCGTCTGGTGTTAGACAAAGTAAAATCTGTTAAGTCTCACTTCCAGAAGTAAATGGGTTAATTAATGAATAGGAAAAATGATAAAGGTTTCCTACATGTACCTTTACAAGTAAAGTGGGGTGTTTCTGTGTTGACATCCCAGAATCTTACTGTAGTATCACCTGAACCACTTGCCAAATATCTAAACATTGATCACAAAATATAATCTATTAAATTTCTCACAATAATGACAACTAAATGCAATGTGACAATAATGAGAATTACCAGTATTATTATCACTGGCAATTTTATGATTCATTCAAAAGCTGCATAATTGCATATTTTACTTAACATTGGCTCCCACTGAAATGATATGAAGTGGGCTATATTACAGGGGTAAGATACAACAAGACACATACCTGGTAGTCTATTAATTCACAGTTAATCTACTTTAAGCAAAGCTTCACCCATACATTGGCAAAAGTTCTTAATTTAATTTTAATTAATTTAATTCAACGTTATCCATTCAATTCAAAGAAAAGGAAGGATACCACCGGTTATCCCCATCGAGGGTATCTGCCCGCAGCTGGAAGTAATTGACTGAAAGTCGATTTTGATAAGGGAGGAAAACCAGAGTACCCAGAGAAGAACCCTTGAAGTCAGATTGAGATTGACTGAAACTCACTCACAGCCTATATATGACCTTTGAACTCGGGTCACAGAGGTGGAAGGTAGAGGTTGATAACCACCAAGCCGTCCTGGCTCCCCCAGGTTAGTGAAGTGAAGCTTAATTAAGACAGAGATGTCAACTCTTGGAGATCTAATATCTGGAGATTTTTTCTTTGCATCAACCCTCTCCATCATCTATCCACCCCACTCTCCCCAGAACTTGACACTTTCTTAAATAAAAAGCCCACCCCCCACCTCAAGAAAAAATTGACTGGGGGTCACCCTAATATTGAACTGAACCACACACCTGAAAAAGTGGGCCAGGTAGGTATGATTTTCATCTTTTGAAACATAAAACTTCTAATTTGCCTGAATCCAAGGGGCTAGTAATGAAACAGCTCCTTCTGTATGCAACACCCCCCCCCCCCCCCCCACAATACACACACCCAGAATAGACATGCTCCCTCTTATAGGCTTAAGCAACTTCCTTAATTAACCTTTTCACTCCTGTAAGGGCCACTGAGACTTCTAGATTTTTACTCTGTCTAACGCCAGACGATTTTACTCATCAATGGGGAATCCCACAGGAGTGAAAGGGTTAACAACAGCTAGGTTCCCTCAAAAACTATGTCCTCATGAATTAACAACAGCTAGGTTCACTCATAAAACTATGTCCCCATGAATTAACCCTATCACTCCTGTAAGGGCCACTGAGATTTCTAGATTTTACTCTGTCTAACGCCAGATGATTTTACTCGTCAATGGGGAACCCCACAGGAGTGAAAGGGTTAGCAACAGCCCCTTTAAACTAATGCAAGATTTTTATTTGACGTTTCACTTTTTACCTGCCATCAGGACTAAATGATACAGATATAACTGCTTCAGAATGACCTGTCAGAAATAAATAATCGGAATCAAACTATGGTCTTATCAATGGATAAACCAGACTTTTATACATTTCGCAGATTATATACCACACCTGGAATTGTGCTGGTGCACCTTGTAACTGCTCTGACTCTAAACACTGCTTGGGGTTGGTATACTATCTCTACAACTTTTTCAGTCTCTATTGTTTGTGAATCAAGAGTTTCTTTGAGGCTTCCAGTGATTTCCGTCTTGTTGACAAAAAATGAGTATGGAACACTTTCATCCTTTAGAAATCAAAACAACGAAGTAGGTATGAATAAATACATGTAATTTATCAACTGCTCCTTCCAAGGGCTTTTAAGGACCAAATGTATTTATTTACAAATTTCCCAAATATACAAGAAAAAAGGACAAAGGCCTCCTTCTGCCTATCTATCTGCCCAACCACAAATTGAGGTGCAACCCTGAACCCAGACAACAAATAAATAACAACAGAGACAGGATTAGCATTCATGGGCACATCTCCATAGGCATTTAGGGCAGACAACTTTTTATGTTTTAGTGCTGTCTGTGTCGATACATAATAATGAAACAATACTTAACTTTATTATATAAACACCAATGAAATACCAAGTGAGCTTTTGCGCAAAAACATGATATCTTCACAGTCATGTGACTTCAGATAACATGTTATTTTCACACATGAAAAGATCACTGTTGCTATGGTTATATATGAAAATCGCGCCTTTTGATGTCTTTTGTGAAATGATTTAGTATTTCATTGGTGTTTATGTAATAAATAGAATATTACATGGCCGCTTCGAGATACGAAATTTCTCTTCTCGTGTTGAAAAGTATTTCACTTGTTCGCTTTTCTCACTCGTGAAATATTTTTCAACACTCAAAGAGAAATTTCGTATCTCCATGCAGCCATGTAATATCCTCTATGTACCGTAAGTATGAACTGTATTCAGTACTGAGGCACTAATCGGGGTCTCTGTACTGTCAGCAATCAAATCAAATCAGCTCATATCAAATCACTGGTTGGTTCTTGAGGAGAGAGAAAAACCAGAGTACCCAGAGAAAAACCTTTCAGAGTAGAGCCTCGGAAAGGAACAACGATAATAGGAAGCCTGGGGGAAGGAAGACTCCAATATAAAAAGGACGGGGGTGCTCGTCGGAAATTTTGAAAAGAACCCCTAAGAGGTACCAAGGTCTTGTGGGCGTGGCATGGAATTTTTTTCACCCCTAAGAGGTGCCAGATTATGGGTTTTAATAAGACACAATTTTAAAATTACAGTAAATTTTCAAGTGTCTCCTGTCATAATTTTTCGGTGGAGCACCCTAAAAAGTACCGTTAAAGCTCCCTCTGTGGACCTTTTGAGGCTGAACACCCTGAGAGGTACCAAAACCGCTTTTTTAACCCCTAAAAGGTACGATGAGCACCCCGTCCTTTTTATGTGAGAGTCTCCCCCCCCCCCCCCTCCCTTCCTCTGGATAGGAAGCAAGTGGGAGAATTCCCTGCTAGCAGAGGTCTCTTGTCTTTGTGCATTCCACAACCTCGAACGGCATTCTCAAAACCACGTGCCACGTAAGATGTTTGCTGACTGTTTGTTTGTTAAATGTTTGTCTGTTATTTGTTTGTTTGAGCAGGTTGAAGTTTTGGCAGCTGTTCACCTGGTGTGGATCAGCTTTATCCACTCACCCATGGATACAATCACAAAGGACAGCCACAACACCAGGAACTTCATCCCCTACTCTTCTCAAGTAGTATGAGGGTTCTTTAACATCCCAAGGGGAACTTATGAACATGGAAGATATTTGTGAGATGGGGCCTACGGTTTACAGTCCTTATCTGAGAAGATTTGAAAGTTTAACCATTTGCAGATGTAATTACAAACGAGGCAGCACTTTTTTTTCAGTTATTTAAAGACCCTGAGTGTTGAAGTCGAACTCACGACCACCAGCATGGCAGCCCGGTGCTCAACCAACTGAGCCACTGGTGCAATGTGTCCGGTGCATTCCTTTACAGTAATTCTGCTGATGTTAAGTGAGCCGGCACAACATGAAGTATCACATGAGGATTTGGTTGCTAAGTAACTGCCATATATACTCAACACAGTGAATTTAGACCCATGGCAGAGGTCTCTTTTCTTGCAATTGTCAGCCCAGCGAACACAAAAACAGAAGAGACCTCTGCTAGCAGGGAAAAGGGAGGTCAAGGGCTAATAAAGTACCAAAAATTAACTTTTCACCAAAAAAGGAGTTCCTAAGCTTATTTCTGAACGATTGGAGAGATGAAGAGTTTGTGATATCAGAACTGAATGTGCTGCCTTTGGGACTCACATCATATTATTATTTTATTTCTTTTCAGGCAAGGAAATTATATCACATCATTTTGGTTGATATTAACATAACATTAGGAGTGAAGTCATCCCGCAATATCATGCTGTACATGTAGCTACCTTTTGGAGCACTGCATGGCAGACTAGTTCCAATTTATCTGGTGTGATGTCAAGGGGAAGATCAAATGGTGTTCCTATGAGTTCTCCAAGCTCACTCTTGAATTGCGCAAGGATACGCCCACCATCACTAGTGAGAAAACAAACAATTTTGTTTAATATATTTAGATGAGAATGAAGAAGGATCCTATACAAAAAGGGAAAAAACTGACAAAAGCCAAAAAAACTGAATGAAAACTGGAAAAATTAAATCAATTTATTTTAAGTTATATTAAAGTTGCAAAGAGTTTTATACACATTGTCCATGTTTGATTGCTGAATAAAGCTTAGCCAGGTATACCATAAGGCTCCAAACTTTTCTCTCAATGCATAAGCATAAGTAGGGAGAGTAGAAAACACTAACCCCAGTTCCATGGACTACCCCTACGGACTACCCAAACGGACTACCCCCAAAATACTATTTCAAGTCAGTGCTATTGGTTGTAAGCAGCATCACAATTAGTGCTAAGCCTAAACATCCATTTTAACCCTTTGACGTCCAAACCGGCCTAAACCAGCCAGACGTAGTATTTTACTCTAACGCCAGAGGATTTTACTCGTCAATGAGGAACCCCTGGGAGTCAATGCGTTAAACAGCGTTGGTCAACAGTATTTAGACCCTATTTAAGTCTAAGCACCCATTTCAAAAAGGTTAGCTTTCAATGATTGTTGTCAGCCGATTTCATCATGTAAGTGAAGTGAAACCGGTGCAACAATTATTGATAGGTAAACTTTTTGAAAATGGGTGGTTAGACCCCGGTGCTCGTCGGAAATATTGAAAAGAATCCCTAAGAGGTACCAAATTATGGGTTTTAATTGTTAGTTGATTGTCAAATGTCTCCTGTCCTAATTTTTTGGTTCAATACCCTAAAAGGTACAGAACCTTTTGAGGCTGAACACCCTAACAGATACCAAAACCGCTTTTTTAATCCCTAAAAGGTACGACGAGCACCCCCGTCCTTTTAAATACTGTTGACCAACGCTGTTTAATATGGATGTTTTGGTTTAGCACTAATTACACAGGAAAAAATAATAGATTCCCATTTTTGGATATTTTAGGGTATTTTGAAGAATAACAATAAAGATCCCAAATTTGGCAAAGTGAGACAAGTCCCAACCAGGGAATTCCCAACCAAGTTCCCTGATTGGGACTTGTCTCACTCTTCCAAATTTGGGATTTTTGTTGGTATTCTTTAAATACCCTAAAATAGCCAAAAATGGGAATCTGTTATTTTTTCCTGTGATATATTGTGACGCTGCTTACGACCAATGGTACTCACTTGAAATAGTATTTTGGGGGTAGTCCATGGACTTGGGATCAGTGTTTTCTACTCTCCCTGCACAATTATGCAACAAAGTGTTTTTCGTTTTTCGAGGGGCAAAATTTTGACGGCCGCACGTGCGCGCAAACGACTCAGAGGGAACTACTTTTTGCAACTAGTTGATGTTTCAGAAATTCGGCCAAGAGTCCGAGGTTAAGTGAAAAGGGTTGACACCATTAATTACACTTAATCCAAAAGGTAAATTAGCGATAGTTACCCCATATTGATACTTTCTTGGATGGGACATGTACGCTTTACCCCAAGTGAAATTAATTGTTTATTACGATCAGCGGCGTATTTTCTGATCAGTGAATGCTTCATGTACTACAAGGCATTAGAGCATGCGCTGTATTTTTAATGAACCTGTCTTCTCAAAAAATAAATTCGAATGGCACTGTGTTTGTCTTCTTTTATGAAAAGTCTCTCGCGAGATTTAAACATCGATCTATGTGCTATCTCAAGACGGATTTTTATACTTAGAAGGCATCAACTTTCTATGTCAGCTGCACAAGTGAAGGACAAAGACTCTGTCGAAGATGATCAGAAAAATAACAAACTTCAAATTTTAAGTAACTTTGAGAATCGAAATCCTCGGAATCCGGAATACTTTGGATATAATAAACCAAGAGGTCATGCTACACAAAAATACAGAAAAGATTTTTACAACAAGTAAGTATTCTTCCCGGCGAAGACGTATGCAGTTTTACAAAAGGAGTGTCTAAATTGCTGGTAACTTGTAACAGGTAACTGGTAACTGGGAAGAATTATTTTTAAATTCCTGGAGAAACGCTTTAGACCACTTTCCCTTTAATTCTAAGCCCCCATTTTAATACGGTTAGCTTTCAACAACTGTGTGACTCGGATGGCTCACCAGTTACCAGTTACCAGCATTTTAGACCCAACAGTTTTACAAACAATAATGCACAGCGCAACCCTGTAAAAAACAAGATGCCAAGTAGGCGTTCACGTGGGCTATACTGATCAAAGCAAACAAAAGGCTCATCTTTCGAAAGTTGTTATGAACTCATCCCAGTGCAGATCAGTTTCATCTGTTTACAAGAGACTGGTACAAAAACATTAGCAAGGATAGGCACAGCTCATTGTAGTCAATAGAAAGCAGTTTGAGTTCTAACCGATTCAACGGTTTCCCTGTAAAGTATGGCCCACATAAGTAGTTTGTTTGGCTAGATTATTAGAATACGTGGCCAGTTTATGGTTTATGAATTATCCCTCGTTCTTCAATGGATGCCACCTCAAAAATACAATGTTGGCCGGAGAATGAGGAGATCACCTTAAGATTAGCTTCTATAGTAATACCATTAAGGGCATAGTTAGAGGTATCCTGGGGTGCCTGTGACACCCCCTGCCCCCCTTTGTGACAGTCAACAACATAATACAAACCATATCCGTGAGACTGGAACAGAGTAATTTATGTTACGTGGAACTTACTTCATCTATGCAGCTATTTTGTGGGTCTCGCCCTCCCCGGCACTCAGGGCTCATCTGCAAAATTGTCACTTTCACTAAAAACAGCATGGTTATTGACATGACAAACCAGTTATTACCCCCACTGTGAGAGAGTGTGACCCCCCTCCCCCTTGAAAAATCCAGCTATGTGGAGTTTTTTTAACTTAGTATCATTAGTCCTACTCATCATAGTTCTCATAACAAGTGTTATTTATCTCTCATCTTGATACCTTATTTTAAACATGTGTATCTGTTGGTTATTTGTTTCTTGTGTAGGTTAAAATTTATTATCTCAAACCGGCACTCAAGAGCTGAAGTAATTCATCATAGTGGAGTTGTCCTAGCCTCCGCATCCACAGTTGAGTTTGAAATCACAAGACACCTTTACAAAACCACAGACCTTAGTGCAGCAAGAAACCTTGGTAGAGTGTTGGCACAAAGATGCATTGAGGCAGGAATCACCAGAGTTTACTGGGAACCACAGTATGGTGACAGAACAAAATTGCGAGTGAGTTGATTACCCTAAAGGGATAATATTGCTATTGAACACTTAAATTAACAAATTCCTATTGAATTTACAGGGACCACCCAATATCATTCCTTCTCCCAAGATTTTTAGTTATCGTTATTGTCATTGTAACTACCACTTGTAAATTCA
>NC_090886.1:47368136-47370636 GCF_036669925.1 Montipora capricornis
AATTATGTACAAAAAGTTCTGTCTTGCTGTTCATTCCTGCATTAAAAGTTCAGGAAGTTAATTATATTTTGGAATTGTGGAATGAGAGTGTTGTTGCATGTTCACTGAAAAAAGTGATGCTTATAGTGATATCAGTTTCTTTAGATTCTGATTGATTCTGTTGTACAATCATTCTAAAGGAAAGAAGAGGGGAGGGGAGAGGTGTGTAGTGGAGAGGAGGGGAGACATCCCAAATTGGTCGCTATGGGTATTACACTTTTTCTGGCATAACAAGGGTAGGTGAACAAAAAAGATTTTGTAGAAGATTTCAAACCAGTCTCATGCTTTACTGTGTACGATGTCTTAATATTCACCCTCAAACCAAATATTAAGCGTTCTTGTAAAACAAGGAGAGTGTATATTCGTTTCATTTACAAAGCGTTCCTTTAACCTTTAAGACTACGTTCTCTTGCAGTTTTTTTCAGATGAAAGAGTTGTGTCTTACAACAGAATTATAAAGAGTTAGATTGAAGTTTCTCTTCGCTTCTTTAGCCTCTGGTTCGATTTCATCATTATCGGTCGACTTATCTTCATTACCAGTGTTGCCGCTTTGTGGTCTTTGTTCTTCGTTTGTATTGTTTTCTCGACCAAAGAATGATAACATTCTTCTCTGCTTCGGCATAATAATCACGCAAACCGAGTGCAACCGAGATCAAACGATACTTACTGTACCTTTCGCAAGGCAATCGGAATGAAGCACATGCTTTTAAATAAATGGACCCCCTATGAGGATCGTTCTACTAGTTCCGCGCACCACGCACCGGTGGCTCAGTTGGTTGAGCATCAAGCTGTCATGCGGGAAGTTGTGATTTCGACTCCGGCCGGACCGACAGTCGGGGTCTTAAGATAACTGAGGATAAAGTGCGGCCTTTGTAATAACATCCGCAAATAGTTAGACTTTCAAGCTCGGATAAGGACTTTAAACCGTAGGCCCCTTCTCACAACCCTTCAATGTTCATAAAAATCTGTGGGACGTTAAAGATCCCGGCTATAATCCAGTTGATGATGCTAGCTGGTAATTTACACTGGTTACGCAACTTTCTAACGAGTATACTATGATCTATTAAATCAAACGCTTTACGGTAGTCCAATAACAATGTTCTTACGGTGGCTCCGTTTCCGTCCGTACCTAAGGACCAGCTGTGCAGCATGCTGATTAGCGCCATTGTAGTTGAAGAATTTGGAATGGCTCTGTACTGGTTGTCATCAAGGACGCTCATGACCGCGGGTTTCACGCAACCATCCACAACGAACTCCTCCGCCACTTTAGAAGTACAGGGGGTCAGGGATATCGGTCTCAATTCCCTTTTGATGTCGACCGCTGGTTTCTTTTTAGGAAGGAGGGTCACGTCAGCCATTTTCCAGATGGTAGGAAGACGCTGTTTGGCGTAGGAGGCGTTCAGGATTTCCGTGATGGGATAGGCCACCATATCACAGTATTCTTTCAGCAATCAGTTGGGTGTTCTGTCCGGTCCACATGCCTTCCTTGGATTGAGGACTTCCAGTGCTTTTTGCACGCGCTGCTCTTTTAACCTTAAGATCTCGGGCGAGTCGGACTGGAGAGGAATCCGCTCAAGAGGAGCTGTTAGTTTATACTCCCCGAGCGGTTTGAGGAGAGCGGAATTGATGGCATTGGCTTGCTCTTTGAAAGGCAGTTCTGATAATCCTTCGATGTTAATCTGGCTAGCCAAATCGCTTGTCTCTTTATAATAAGAGATTTCAAACTCTCGTTCATCCAAGGGACGTCGGCCGTGCATATCTTGACTGGCTTGGTAGGCATGATGGTATCAAGGCCTGAATGTATGACGTCCAGGAAGACTTGCCATTTCTCTTCACAGCTCACCAGAGGAGTGAACAACAAGGACCAGTTTACCTGCGTTAGATATCTACCCAACGCCGCCTTGTTGCTTGTTCGCAAGTCACGCCTCATGTTAACCTTTTTGCTGTTCATGTTGCGCTTTCCGTCCATAGGAGTTGACACGACAACGTTGTGATCGGACAGCCCGAACGGTGGGTATGCTTGTGGGGGGCTATAATACTCATGCATGTTGGCGAGTATTAGGTACAGCGTAGCTTTCTTTTTTGTCGGCACTTTGACTATTTGCTTCAGTCGAAAGTGGTTTAGCAAACCATCGATGTTTAGACGGTTAAAATCCCCGGTTACCAAGAGGCCACAGTTAGGATAACGTGCTTCCGTTAAGGCGAAGGACCGGAATAAATGATCGCGAATTAACGATCCGTCAGCCTTTGGGGGATGGTATATTACACCCGCGATAATACAGGAGAACCCGCGCGGAAGACGATTCGGTCTTAGAGCCACTGGGATTCATGATCTTTACAGCAATTTAGATCTTTTAACTGCTTGTATCTGCAATTTCCTTCCTGGATATAAGCACACACACACCCCCATAATCAATTACTTTTCTGTCCTTTCGCACCACAGCGAACCCGGGAATTTGTA
>NC_090886.1:47408136-47425636 GCF_036669925.1 Montipora capricornis
AGAGTCTGAGATGTCATTTTGCGGTGGACTAGATTCCAAATTCTGGCATTTTGTTCCAGTGCTTTGTTCAGCTTTGATGGTTTCAAATTGCACAAGTAGAACTCTAGTCCACCGTACCAACAGATAAATGGCTCTTGTAATACCTGAAAAGATACCCTCCTTAATGTTTAACTTTTGTAACAGTTTAAGTTATTTTAACCCTTACCGAACTACAAAGACCTTGTATTTTGATGTATACAGAAAACCCACTGCAACAGTCAAAATGGGAAACTAACTTAAACTGGTGTTTTAATTTGTTTAAACTATCTTTTCAATTGTTTGTTTGTCAACTCTTTTTATTAATGTGAAACCTTGCAAAGCTGAGTGATTAACTGAACATAACAGAATGCAAGATGAGGGAATGACCTAAGACCCAAATACTTCACGAATGCATTATGTTAAAAATATCAATTAAGCTTAACGACAATTCTGGAAAAGGTACCAGTTTACCAAAGACCCATTTAAAGATAAAGTAAATAATGAGGATAGTAGACTGCTATATTTTTTACAAGTTTCATGGATAAAAAAAAAAGATTCTGAGGTTTAGATTTTCAGCAGCACATGTACAGTAGGTCATGTGTATAATAAATTCTGTCACTCCACTGACTGACATTTTACCACTTCTCAGCAGAATACATGTACCTTTGGTTACTAAGCTTGAAAAATTCAAGTGTTTTAAACCTTTGGCAAAAGAAAGCCTTGACAAACTCTGCATCAACTTGAGGTCAAACGACCATTGTACCTTTGTTCCAAACAGAATGGTACACTTGTAGTCCAAAAACTTGACGACTTGATTTAAATGGCTTAAACTACTCTTCTGACTTCAAAGAAACGTTTAAGGTAGAATACTTGTCCTAATGTCATGGCAACAAGTACAAGGGATTCAAAGAAAGACCACCAGACTACACGGCTGTTTGTGTTATCATTGACTGAAAGACAAAATTGAAAAAGAAAGAAATAAAACAGGCATTAACGAAAGCAGGATACAGGGAACCCACTTATGGAGTCAATACCAAGATCCGATCCAAGGCCAAAATGCGGTGGGGCATTTACACTGCACTCCCAAGGTATGTTGTTGTTTTTTGCTTATATGGTATTTTTCTTCCAAATGGTTACATGTCACATCAGACATGACATTATAAATAAATTATGTACATCCCTGATGAAATCAATGACAGTTTATGCAGTGTTTATACTCACTTGCTCTATGGATTCGTTCTCTAACTTCCATGTATTCTTGTTCATGTTTGACGCCAGTCATTGCTTCTGATAGTTGACCAATCATCTCACCTAATTTATCATGATGAGCACCTGGAGTATAAAAAGAAATGGATCAATATAGTAGCAATAAGCGGCTAATGTACACATGGCAATCTGTCTAATATCCTGTTCACACCAAACCTTGACCATGTTTTAAAATCATGCATACCGATTTTTGTCGACCACAAATTTAGCACAGATTAAAGCATGTATTGAAACTCATCTGAATGCCACGTAACAGCCAGTCCTACATTTTTCTGACTGATTTTTATTTTGTTAAACCTAGTTTAATTAAACATGTTTTGCTCGTCTGAATGGGGTACAAGCCACAATAACTGCTTACATCATTTGGCCCATATATATCAAATAGAAAAGAACACACTGAGTAATACAAAATAATGGGAACCACTTGTTGCTGCTTCGAACCTTGTCTCTTAACCACAGACATAACTAATAATTTTACTTGTTATATTTTTAACATTATGCTTCTACCACAAATACATCTTCTTTTCACCACAAAGAATGAAAGGAAAAACAATTTATCATTGATGTTAATCCAGTCTTAAGATACGTACAATACCATTGTTAATGTAAATAGCTCTCATCTGTAATTAAGTAGCACTGTAGTTGAAGGGATAGTATCATGGGAATTGTCCCTTTTATTTTGACCTTAAATTTACTAAATCGATTGTCAGTGACTTTTTCATTCTTAAATTGCTTCTGGATAGTGAGAGAAAATCGATCAAATTTTAAAAGAAAAATGAGCCACACTAAGTTATTATGGAATTTATCTAAGATGCAAGGGGAGCACTTGAAAACATTGGCCTGACGTTTTGAAATTGGCATTCATTTTAATCTTAGCTATGCGTAACCAAAAACACTGAAGAAACTTTGGCCATTAATTTTTGTTTGCCAACGGTAAACAGGTCTCCCTTGCTTTTCAGATTTTTAATACAATCCACGATGCTACCCCTTTAAGTGGACCTGTAATTAAGTAGATAAGTAGCACTGTATTATTCTTACTTACCTTATTATTTTTTGTTTTAAAAATTGAAAAATTAAGAAAATCAAAATTTAAAAGAAGGAATATTACTTGTTCAAGATCAATGTAATACTTGAGAATACTAAATAACTCCCTGGTGTTACAATGAGTGGGAACAAAACTCTTGAGCCCCTACAGTGAAACCTTTGTTTACATTTTTTTGGCCTCATTAGCACAAGGCAATCGTTTACTAATCAGTCAGCTGAGAAAAAAGTACTGAATATTGAAAATGCATTGCATAGTGAGCTGTCTATAAAAATGTGAACTCGATATTCCAGATAATCTCTGAGCGATGATGCTTTGAAAATTTGATTTGATTTTGCAAAGAATCAATGTATGGGATCATTACGACCTTCGCAACGACAATGATGTCAGCAAAGACTCCCTTCTAGAGTACAAAAGGGGATCAAACCAAACTATTTTCCTAGTCTCACAGCACTTTGTTAAATTCAGGTTCTCCTGTATCATCTGCAAGTGTAACTGGTTTGAAATGGCATATCTGCTCGACTCTCTTACCTTCCTCTTTACTGGTGTCCTTGGGAGGCTCTCCTAAGTCCATGGAGAACTTAACTATTTTAGGCGTCATAGAGGACATTTTGTTGCTAAAGCAATAATGGTATGTGCCATCCATATACGCAGCAAATGCATATTTTCCATTGGTTTCTCTTTCTCCACTGTAAATTACTTTCTGATCTGGACCTCTTATCTGTCAGACCCCAAAAATTCAACAGTTATATGAAGATTGCACATTGTGGTACCTTACAAAATTAATATCACCCACACATAAAGTGAGCCAAAAAGGTTTTCCGCTAGCCTCCCATGCACACACTCTTAGGGCTTTGTCACGCCCTCCTCCCCCATGAGCGTCTGCTGAAACGAGTCACACACTCCTTCCCCTTTGTTAATTAAGTAACTGTCATTTCAACCATACAAATTCTACTGTACTTATTCCATGAAGAGCCACAAACATCTAAGACAAAGCATGAAATTCATATGCTCCAGTTTCTCTTTGATAAGAATTTTAAGTTGGTGATTTAAAATGCCCAGCACACAAAGCCCTTCTTGCAGTAATTGTATGTAAAATTTCTCAGGGTCCAAATTGCACTTCCAGAATCTGGAAGTCCGTTGCGATTGGTCTACGTAAAATCCCACTCATTTTAGCTGGGATGCAGTGATGACGCAGTGGTGAGAGCACTCGCCTCCCACCAATGTGACCCGGGTTCGATTCCCAGACTCGGCGTCGTATGTGGGTTGACTTTGTTGGTTCTCTACTCTGCACCGAGAGGTGTTTCTCTGCGTACTGATGAGTAGCACAATCATGATGTACATTTGTGTAACATAGTGAAATTTTACAAAATTTTTCATGCTGCCATAAAATTGGATGAAAAGGAACCTGACAAAATCAAATAGCCTCTTACGCTGATATCTTAATGTAAAATGAAATTTTTTGTACTGATGGATCAAAAATAAGCAATTTTAAATTTACCCATGACCCCTTGCAGGCATGGTAATTTCCTCATTTTGCCTAGATTACCCTAAAAAATTTTGTTAAATAACCCGAAATATTCTCATTTTTAACTTTGACATTACAGAAATGTTAATTTCAGAGTTGATTATATGCTTCGCTTGATTCGCAATTGAGAAATTCCGGCGAAATGTTCCACATGGATTGCAAAAAACAGGGCAAAATGGGCTGAAGTCCAGAAAAAACTGGTTTAACTGGATAAAAACAAGTCAAGGCCTGGTAGCAAAGCTTGCTCTGAGGGAACGTTTCGAAACGTAATGGCGGATCTGCAAGGAGAAACTTTTGGTTCTTTCACGCTCTAAATTCGCTTTGTCAACCTCTGAACGTCAAGAAGTGTTTCAGACTCACAAAGAGGTCTCGTTCTTTCACAATTTGAATTGTTTCTTTCTGAGCTTTGGCATGTAATTTGTACATGAGATGAGCATTCTGTTTTTCTTTGGGTTTTGTAATGTGAGCTCGGACAAGCAAGATACAGAGGACATTTTGCGAAGCTGTGCTTTGGCTCTAAGGCAAATTGTAATGGCGGACAAAGTGTTTCAGACTGAGAAAAAATGCTCTGGCTTCTCGTGTGCTGAGAAATTTTCGGTAAAACTTTCTCCAAAGCAACTACCACAAATGAGCATTCTCGAACCATATTTTATTCTGCCTAACCACAAAACATCCGTGGGTTACAGACGCAAATTGCAAAACAGCACTGAAGATTTTAGGAGCGTGACGCTCAAGACTGTTGTGCTTTTCGGCCTCTTTTCTCCGTCATTGGTGAGAAATTAACCACATTTTTTTTATTTACTGGTTGCAACATTGTTTATGTGAAATATGTTGTCGATTTCGTTGTGAGGAATAAAGTACAAGCCGTCTGAAGAACCTTGTTGTGCTCGTCTTACTAGTTTGCGTGTTACGCGTGACGCGCCATTTTTTGTCCCCAAAGTGGACAACCGAATCCGTTTATTCTAAACTTAAGCGACCGATTTCGCTAATCTACACAGTAAATGTTACTTAATATGTAAGAAGCATATCTGCGAAATGTGAGTGGCTAGCACTTTTTACCAGCGGAGATATGGCCTGAAGTGTTCGTTAAAGATACTGGTTTCCCAAATGTACATCATGATTGTGCTACTCATCACTCCAGTTTTCCCCCCCTCCTCAAAAACCAACATTTGATTTACAATGATTTGTTGATTTCAGTTTACATTGTCCCCAATTAGCACGCCAGCGCTAGAACGACTAGACACTTAAATAAAGTTCTTTTCCATTCCTTTCCTTTGCATAGGGAATTGAATATGCAGCCCTTCTACAATAATTCAGGAAAGGTGAACAAAAGAACTGCCATTGTTATAGTTTTTTGCTACATTGAGAAGCTTTCCAAACAGCTGATAGAGTGAGACCTTTACAAGGTTAAAATGAAACTCAAGGAAATGAAACTCAAGGTCTAAAATAATGGGTGTGCATCAATGTTCCTTCACTAAGAACACCTCCCTTTCACCTCTTGTTCTTCATATCTCAAATATTTTATTACCTGGAAGTTAAATGCGAATGGAGTTCTGCCCACTGTTGTGTGAAAGGTAGACAGTGCTATCCACTTATCATTATTACTGAGCAGTGGATAGTGCTATCTTCCCCCTAAGCAAAAGTAACTAGGAGTACACGTAGATGCAGAAGTAGTAGATGAGCAAAGAGCTGGCTTTATCAAACCACAGCTATCTGGGGGAAAACAAGCCGGCCTGGAATTTATAATTAGCTAAATTTTCGTTTCGATTTTATGAGGGGTAAATTAAAGCTTCCAACACTGTAATCGGCATAAAACCCCTGGGTCATTTACCGTAACATCGATATCCAAAAAGCCACCTTCCGCTACTTCAAATATGAGACCCATCTTGGTTCCAGATGTGACTTGGTCGTGAAAGCATTCTTCTGCATGAGCATCGATCGTGATAAAATAGGCAGACGACATCTCCAATAGTAGGACAAACAATATTGAAAACAACTCTAGGCGAGAATGAGCCATGGTTGCTTCAATAATCTGGAAAAAATTACCTAAAAATGCAGTGCACTCTTTGTTCAAACGCCACGTCGGATAACGCACAGACTGAGAGCGCATGCGTTTCTGCTTCGCCTTACCGCGTTGAATCGTGGGACATTGTACTGTTTAAATATCTTTGGGGTGGCACTTCATGTTGAGCAGGGGCACGACATTTCAAGATGGCCGTCAGCGTGCAGACGTCGTAGGTCTAACGTGGGGATCAAATATTGTTGCAAATCGTCAATAAAGGAATCAGTTTTCCAGGTAATTGGAACTCCTTATGTTTTCTTTGAAATTTAGTCATGCTGCTGAAAGGGTTGGCTTTAACCTATGCTGTTTTCGCTTGGTGTTTAAAGGTTCGTTGTGTTAATTGTGAACCGCCATTATGGCGGCGTGGGGACACCCAGGAATGGCCGCACTGCCTGCTGAAATAACCGAAGAAAAGCTCCAGGAAAAAGGTAAATATGTTTGGCATATTTCTACAGTTGAAGAATTTTGTTTAAATGGGATGTAAAGAGCCTGAGCAGTTGGATTTCATTTTCGCGTCATCGTAAAACAGCCTGATCGGAAAGATCGCTTGCATGACTACGTCAACGACCGCGACCCTTTCAGCAGGATCAATCCACAGATCTGTAGATGCAAAATTGCAATTTCAAATGAATTCTGTAAAATGGTGATGTTCCTGTTTTGTGGAGGTAGGCAAGCTTGATTGCAGATATGGTGAATCGTCATGGTTCATCTCGAGATCTCGAATGCCGACTTAATTTTGTTCTCTCAAGCTTTGAAGGAAATTAGAGATGGCATAAAAGGCGAATGTTTTTCTGGTGAACTTTTTCTGTTAAGTCAGTATTAATTTGTTATTACAGGATTACTTTATACTTTTGTTGTCTTAAGTTTTAAAAAGACTTTGAAAACAAAATAATTATCTTGCAGCTCGCAAATGGCAACAACTTCAGTCTAAGAGGTACAGTGAGAAGAGGAAGTTTGGATTTGTAGAAGCTCAAAAAGAGGACATGCCTCCAGAGCATGTTAGGAAGATCATTCGAGATCATGGTGACATGTCAAGCAGAAAATACAGACATGACAAGCGTGTTTACCTTGGGTAAGAGGAAGCCTTTAGCCAAAATTGTGCCCTTACTGGCCATTGGTAGCCAATGTATTGATTAGGTTTCACGTGGACTCGTGAACCAACTCAGTTGAAGTGACAACTAGACTATCCAGGGAAAAACCTTTCAAAGCTGATTAGAAAGTCAACAAATTCAATGCATGTGACGTATTAGTACTGGAAAGTAAGTACTTTCATCACTGCACCATCCATGCTGTTTTTGTATTGGGACTGTGTTGTATACAAGGTTTCATTAAGATTTTTGTCAGGTTGTCATCAGTGTTTGGCAGCTGGACATTTTTAATGCTTTTGATGTAGTATAGTACACTGAAAAGATGAAGTCATGGTAGAAAGAGTTTTTGGCTGGACTGCCCGGCCATCATTGAACCCCCTGTTAAGGTTTATGGCTGATTTGCTGGGATTGCCAGCTAAGGTAGCATGTTTCATTTTATTTTATAACAAAGTTTGACTCATTACTGATATATATTTTTTTCATTCTCAAGTGCACTGAAGTACATGCCTCATGCTGTGTTGAAGTTGCTGGAAAATATGCCCATGCCATGGGAGCAGATCAGAGATGTTAAAGTCCTCTACCACATAACTGGTGCCATCACCTTTGTTAATGAGATTCCATGGGTGGTTGAACCAATTTACTTGGCTCAGTGGGGGTGAGTTGTTGTGCGATACACCTCTTTTATAATTGTGGCCAAATCTTGGTACTGTTATGATGAGATGTATTTTTGTTATGTTGTAGCACCATGTGGATCATGATGCGTCGAGAAAAGAGAGACAGAAGACATTTCAAGAGGATGCGATTTCCTCCATTTGATGATGAAGAACCTCCTTTAGATTATGCTGACAACATCTTAGATGTTGAACCTTTGGAGCCAATCCAAATAGAGTTGGACCCAGAAGAAGATGGAAGTGTATATGATTGGTTCTATGATCACAATCCCCTTGTGGATACAAAGTATGGAAGAACAGTTTCTTGTCTGTTTTTTTTTTTTGCTTGACCTTTCACTGCCAAATTTTAATGTTAGGTGATGTGACATTTGAACTTTCAATTATGGGCTACATGTACATTCTAAACTCATGAATATCTGATTGGATTCTTTATATTAATTTAATGTCTCTTTGTTGATAGAATGGTCAATGGCTCATCGTACCGAAAGTGGAACATAACGCTCCCAATTATGTCAACACTGTATCGTTTGGGAAACCAGCTGCTCACAGACCTTGTTGATGACAACTACTTTTACTTGTTTGATCTCAAAGCCTTCTTCACTGCCAAGGCTTTAAATGTGGCTATACCGGGAGGTCCTAAATTTGAACCTTTAGTGCGAGATGTAAATCTTCATGACGAAGATTGGAATGAGTTCAATGACATCAACAAGATAATTATCAGACAGCCAGTAAGGACTGAATACAGGATTGCATTTCCTTATCTTTACAACAGCATGCCTTACAAAGTGCATCTTCCATGGTGAGTTTAGTGAAGTAGACCTGTTGCAATTGAGTAGGTGTTTCTTTGTTTGGTGCCACCAGATTCGGGAATGGCATTGCCAAAGTATGCAAAGTGTTGTTTGGATTGGTGGCTACAGAAAACATGGCTCAATTCACTGCTGCATGTCATTAACATAAGCTGTTAAGGGCAGCTCTTTGTGCCAAATAAATTCTTTTCAGCAGTATTCCTGCTATGAACACCATTTTTATATATTAAGTCCTCAAATCTTTATGGTTGACTTTATGCCTTGTTTTAGTATTGTGGTGTTGATACTGAAGATAAACTTCTTATTCCCCACTTAATCAACAGCACAGGTTCTTTAGAATTTCACTCACTTGCATGTTAGTGTTCAGGTGAAGTTTGTAGGCTCAACAACATGATGTTAACCAGAATCAGAACGTTGATTGTGAGTATATTTTTCAGGTACCACCACCCATCAGTTGTTTATATCAAAACAGAGGATCCTGACCTGCCAGCATTCTACTTTGATCCCCTTGTGAATCCAATTGCGCACAGACATGCTGTAAAGGTAAACTTTTTTTAAAGTCTAAAAATAGCGTACTGAGTGTGCAGGTTTACTGCTGTGAATTATGTGAAATGATGATTTTGCTCGCTGATTGGAGTGCAACAAGTGTGAATGGGTTAAAGGTTATGAAATGCAAGAGTTGCAAGACTGCTTTAAGAAAATTATGTCGACAATATTGCAAATCTAAAATTAATGTCAAGTCCAAAAGTGAGTCCTGTTGCAAGTGTCTGAATACAGGACTCCATTTCACAGCTCAAGAATTGCATTCAATACAGTCGCATTTGTGACTGAATTTTATCCATTTTAAAAAGATCAGTAGTTGCCACTTTGCTGCCACGTACATGCATGTATGTATATTTTTGCTAAAAGAAGAAAAGAAATGAAAAAAATATTTTGTTTCAATCTACAGAGATGTGGCAAAGTTAAAGCATGGTTCAGCTGTGATTTTACATGCGTAACGTCATTCTCTTGATTATTTGCCATTTTCAGCGCTTTCTTTAGACATTTATTGCAGGCTCATATCTTGTTTTGTTAAACCACTGACAACACAGAACAGCATGATGACCCACAATCATTACTTTGCAACTAGAGCTTGGGACTACATGTAAATTTCGTCTTGTTGCAAAATTGTGACTGGAATTTTTTTTCAATTCTTGCATTTAGGAGGCATTCTTTAATGATGTTTCTACTAGCAGAGTCAATTGTGAAAACTAATGTTACTGATAAAAAATTGTTAGACTTCAGAGCCCTTGCCTGATGAAGATGAAGATTTTGAGTTGCCAGAGGATATTCAACCATTTCTGCAGGATACCCCACTTTACTCAGACAACACAGCGAATGGTGAGTTCGGATTCATGTCATTCGGGGATGTCATTAAGCCTTTGTTTCCTTTTTTTCATATTTGTACACTTGTAACCAAATTACTTAAATTAAAAGAAAAAAATGGCAATTTCACCTGTAAATAAAGGTGCTATGAACTTGGGAAATTTAAAAACAAAAACAAGTGATGCTGAGATTCATTTATCTGGTATAAAAAATGCTTTCTATGAAAGAATCTCAATCATTTTTATTGTAAACATTTTCTATGGGTTTAATTTTACCCCCACCCACCCTTCCTTTTGAGAAGGGGAGCATTGCATGGAGTGGACATGGGACTACTCATAAAAACACTTTTAAGGGATCAAATGATCTTGTTTTTGTTTTCACTCCAGGTATTGCATTGCTATGGGCTCCTAGACCATTCTGTTTGAGGTCTGCGAGGACTCGTCGAGCTCTTGATATACCTTTGGTGAAGACATGGTAAGATAATGCCTGTTTTGTACCATGCTTGGATTTTAGTGCCCCATGGTTCATTTTTAGGTGAAGTATAGGTAATGATTTTGAGTGCAATTTGGAATAAATAAGCACAAAGATGACCAAGGGTGAGTGCAATTTGTAGTCTTTGAAAAAATTTACAAGTGCTTACATGTATTTATTCTATATACAAAACTTTTTTGGTTTTCGTTGTTGTGCACTGCAAGTATTTGCTTCTAAGACCTGCATTGCTTAGGGCTGAGAATTTTCAACTTTTTCTTCTTTTTACAAATTGCTGTTGACATGTGCATGTAAATATAAAAACAAACATTAATGTTTGACTCAAAAATTGTTCCATGTAGGCTTAAAACTTGAGATCTTTATCAACAAATTCTTGTTTCAAACAGGAAGACAAAATCCAACTTCAACAGCAAGCAAATCCAGCACCTCTAACAATTCGACCACACTGTCTCTGCTATATTAGCCTTGATCATGTGCTTTTGAACCCCAGTTGTGTACTCTGTGGTTCAATTTTGTGCTTAGATTAAATTTTTTTCTCCTTTCTTTGAAAGTTGTTATCATGGATTACTATCCCCAAAAACAAAGGAAAATAAAATTTAAACCAAGGATGAAACTGAACCACAATGTAGCCAAAATTGCAAGAGGTATAAGCATGAACTCATTGATTTCTAGTTGACTTCGTTGCATCTGGATGTGAAGTATTCCCAAAATGAAGTATGAAAGGAAGGAAGCCTGCAATAAAATCCTGACAATTTATTTATTGTTGTGGGTGCTTAATTATTTCATTATTATTGAAACTATTGTAACAAGGTACCAAACATCTTTATGTGCTTATGTCCTGATGTATTTGACATGCTTTCAGGTATCGTGAACATTGCCCATCTGGCCACCCAGTTAAGGTGCGAGTGTCTTATCAAAAGCTTCTGAAGTGTTACGTCTTGAATGCATTGAAACACAGAGCACCAAAAGCTCAAAAGAAAAGGTATTTGTTTTTAACTTCTTAGTTCCTTCTTTGAAGTGCAATCATTAGCAATGTTTGAAATTAAGAGATCCATTTCAAGAGCCGGGCAAATAGACCCATAAATCTGGTTGCCCTGTTAAATGTTTCGTTGCTTATTTGGAAACCCCTGATGATTAAATGCACGCGTGTTCAGATGCAGACAAATCGTGTTGGAGCTTAAGTATCCCGTAATTCTAAGTGTGCACTGGTGTTTTTTCCTGTGGAAGTCTGGGTTGAAATTTTACCTGTACCATTTTCGAATTCCATCGGCAGCTTCACACCTGTAAAGTTAAGTAAAGTAAAGTAACCATATTTAACGTCGATAACTCGTAACAGTAATTCAACTGACAAACCTGAGGTCGACGGTGCGCTCATTTTACTCCCCCTCTCCATCAGTGCTCCGTTTTACGAGTATTTAAAACTGCTTAGCTACACGGAAAGGAAGAAGTCGAAACATGGATGCAAGATCCGGGAATCGAACTCAGGACCTCTTGCGCCAAGGCCGCGCACTAACTGACTGTGCTATCCTTGCTCCTCAAGACAAGACACTTTGTCTCTTGAATTTTGCTATCTGACAATTTTTTTGTGAAAGCCATAGATGTTCAAAACACGAGAAAATGCTCAACTGCGGTGATTATTAACTTCACACTACTATCCGACATTGACAATAGAAAACCGACAAGCTTAGGTAAATCATTTTCTATTTTTGGCTGGGTTGTTCGTTGTCTTTTCTTCGGGCAACCAAACTTTTCATTTTACCAGAATCTAGTCGCTCTGTAAACTCTCTGGTTGTCTGGGATGACTGCTAATTTTGAGCACTGTCATTGGTTGCATGTGTGTGTGTTGGTCTGCAAATCTACTCCTGTGATGTGTTTGGTCTTATATTTATTTATAAATCCCACCTATACCTCCCTCTTGACTCTTAAGAACTGATTGCCCTTGCCCTGTTGTCCAAGGGCTGAGTAGGACATGTATTTATTTAAAGCACAGAAAAATGTACCCTGAAATCAGTGTTACCAAATATTCCTTAAATTAAAAATATTGTTTCATTGTAGGTATTTATTCCGATCTTTCAAAGCCACCAAGTTTTTTCAGACCACCACTCTTGATTGGGTAGAGGTTGGTCTTCAAGTTTGTCGTCAGGGGTACAACATGCTGAACCTGCTCATTCACAGAAAGAATCTCAATTATCTCCATCTTGATTACAACTTCAATTTGAAGCCGGTGAAGACACTGACCACAAAAGAAAGAAAAAAGTCAAGATTTGGAAATGCATTCCATCTTTGTCGAGAGATTTTGCGACTTACCAAGCTGGTCGTTGATTCCCATGTTCAGTACAGATTAGGCAACGTGGACAGCTTTCAGGTTAGTGTCAACATAGTGAAATTATTTTCACCACGATAAAGCTGTTGCTAGGTTATTAACCCATTTGTTGCCATTGACAAGTAAAGTCCTAGGAGGCAATGGGTTAAGTAAAGTTTTTCTGGTTCTGGACATAATTTCAGCTTGCTGATGGACTTCAGTACATCTTCTCCCATGTTGGCCAGTTAACTGGAATGTATCGTTACAAGTACAAACTTATGAGACAGATCAGAATGTGTAAAGACATCAAGCATCTCATTTACTATAGGTTCAACACTGTAAGTCCTTTTTTGTCAATTTCTTTTAGTATGCTTTGTGTCAGAGATTTTTTTGGAGGAACAGTTTAAAAAAGCTGTTATAGGATAAACATTTTGTAGGACAGAAATAACACTGCGTCATTTGATACAACTGAACACGTGTTGGCTGAACTCAATTATTGTGCTTTCAACTCTGTACCAACAAAAGGCCGGACTGTTAAATTAGTGACTGTATCTTGTCACGCATTTAGTTTGTTTTTCTGCCCTTCCTTCAAAGCAAACTGGCATTGCTGGTCCTAGTTGCTTGTTCTAAACAGGGAATGTCAATTCCATCTTTGCTAAAGGTTTTAATCTTCTACCCCAGGGACCTGTTGGAAAGGGACCAGGCTGTGGATTTTGGGCCCCTGGATGGCGGGTGTGGCTCTTTTTCCTACGTGGTGTTGTTCCACTCTTGGAACGTTGGCTTGGCAATCTTCTGGCCAGACAGTTTGAAGGGCGACACTCCAAAGGTGTGGCTAAGACTGTAACCAAGCAGCGCGTTGAAAGCCACTTTGACTTGGAACTTCGAGCTGCTGTTATGCATGATATTTTGGACATGATGCCTGAGGGAATCAAACAGAACAAGGCCCGTGTAATTCTGCAGCATCTCAGCGAAGCATGGAGATGCTGGAAAGCCAACATTCCATGGAAGGTAAGAGCAATTCAGATTCTTACAATGCCAATACTATTGTTCTACTTTTTTCCAACCTTCACTAATGTCCATTTGTGGATTAGCTTACAAGGTCCCTTCATGTCATTTTCTGTTCTAAATGTTTTTTCCCCATTAATTTAATGAGACTGTATTGTGTTTTTCAAGGTTCCTGGTCTTCCAACAGCAGTTGAAAACATGATTCTGCGTTATGTTAAAGCTAAGGCTGACTGGTGGACAAACACGGCACATTACAACAGAGAGCGTATTCGTCGTGGTGCCACTGTGGACAAAACTGTTTGTAAGAAAAATTTGGGTCGTCTGACAAGACTTTACCTCAAAGCCGAACAAGAGCGACAACACAACTACCTGAAGGTGTGGTATATTTAAACAGTGTTTTTTATGGCTGTTATTCACAAAAGCAGTTAATTTCAATATACAGATGAAATACATTTTGACTCAACATTTTGGAAATATTTTGAGGGAGAAGTACT
Source organism: Montipora capricornis (assembly GCF_036669925.1). Taxonomy (NCBI): domain Eukaryota; kingdom Metazoa; phylum Cnidaria; class Anthozoa; order Scleractinia; family Acroporidae; genus Montipora; species Montipora capricornis. Next base: position 47,422,273 of record NC_090886.1, read on the forward strand.
TAATGCGGGTTTGAAACATGAGCATGCAAAAGGCAGATGTATATCTATGTTTGCACGTGAAATTGACACATAGACGTTAGTATGTGTGAGCATGTCTGTTGTGTGTTGTATTTTTCCATTTTTTCATCTGCAAGATGAATGACTGTGAAACGATCAATGTGAAAAATAATGGTGCATGCATTTTGCATCTGTGTTGGACACTTGTCTCTTAGGTGTTGTTTTTGTCTCCATTCATTCCTGTTTCATCTAAATACAATGTGAAAACTTCTTACTGACAACTCAAAATTGTCAAAGATGATTGTTTAATTAATCTGGAATTGTTATTATTACCCAGGATGGTCCATATATCTCTGCAGAAGAAGCAGTGGCTATCTACACCACAACAGTTCACTGGCTGGAAAGCAGGAGATTTTCTCCGATCCCATTTCCTCCCTTGTCATACAAGCATGACACTAAACTGCTTATTCTTGCACTGGAAAGACTGAAAGAAGCATACAGGTTGTTTGCGAACTGTTTTCATCATCCTTAGTTTCATTACTTTGAGTTGTTCAAATATGAAATTAAAACCATCCCACCCTCCCCAATTTGATTGATGAAAATGTGTTTTTGATCTTGGGACAACACAGTACTTACAGCTGTATACCTGGATTGCTGCTTGCAGTTGTCATCAAAGAGTGTGGGTTTTTTCAGTAAAGTAATTTTTGGGTGTTATTATTTTTTCTCTTGTTGGTTTCAGTGTGAAGAGTCGTTTGAATCAGTCCCAAAGGGAGGAGTTGGGATTAATTGAACAAGCTTATGACAACCCTCATGAGGCACTCAGTAGAATCAAGCGTCACTTGCTCACACAGAGAGCATTTAAAGAGGTAAGCATTTTTCAAATGAATCTTGATCTCAAGAGGGGGACACATGCCACTCCTACAAAAAAATACTAATATTGGATTTGGATTATATGTTGTGGTGGTGCATAGCTTTGAGAATCAAATGTGGATTTTACAACCAAAGGGGAACCAAAAATCTGCATTTTATCTCTCTCGGATGTAAGAGGCATTGTGAGTGGTTAATTTATAAGGCCGTATTCTATGTACAGTATGGCCTACTAAATTTTTGCTTAATTTAAAGGTCAACGGATGTACTAAATATTGTTTGGAGTTCAATTCATATTGAAATGAATATGGGCCAAAACTTATAATATGTCACAAGAAAAGGGCATTACTAAGATGTTTGTATTGTATGATTTCGCACTGGGCTTGCTACTAAGCATTCAGTAACAGCACAGCAAGGATAGGTGTTTAAACACACAACTTGATGGTTATAATTATTTCAAGCCTACAACCCCAAGGGTAAACATTGAAGAGTAATTTGAAGACAAAAGAGTCACAAAGAAACCACAGCAAGTTGCTGTTATTGGTGAGCAGGGAGTTCCTCGCTATAATGTATTGCTCTTTTGGAAAATTGGATGGTGGAAGCATGTAGGTGTCAACAATAGTTTCTTTTTCAGAGGTCATAATTGATTTTCTCTCCAGGTTGGCATTGAGTTCATGGATCTGTACAGCCATCTTATCCCTGTGTATGATGTGGAACCATTGGAGAAGATCACAGATGCCTACCTTGATCAGTACTTGTGGTATGAAGCAGACAAAAGGCGTTTGTTTCCCCCTTGGGTTAAGCCAGCTGACACAGAACCTCCACCGCTGCTTACGTACAAGTGGTGCCAAGGTTAGCATGTTTGCCTGAATTAGAGTAATCGCTAATGTAGACTATGGTTAAAGAATAAGAGTAATTTCTACTTTTGGTTTTAGATTATGCAGGGGTGGTCTCAGTGGACACTGTACAGTTGGTAGATCACCCTCTTTCACTCATTCCTGTCTACCAGTCCCATGTCTAGATTTGTATTGTCTGGGCATTGGGTTTGCTTGTGGTTGCCCTGGGTTCAAATCCCGTTCAAACCTCTGGTTTGGATTTGTTTCCAGCTGTCCCAGATTCAACTCTACCACGCTTTGTAAATAGCCAACTGGTTGCCTCCTGCCAGTTATGGTTCTTAATCGTGTTTCTTTCAAATTATTAAAAGTGAGGGGTCTGTGAAATAGCTTGATATAGCTTCTGTAAGAGCACCTCTGCTATAAACAGTCTCATTTTTTTATTAACCCAATGGAAAATGGGGTTTACTGAAGATTGGTGTTGTGCAACTTGAATTAAAAGCAAAATATTTACATTATAGGAATTAACAACTTGCAAGATGTTTGGGAGACATCAGAAGGAGAGTGTAATGTTATGATGGAATCAAACTTTGAGAAGATGTATGAAAAGATTGATCTTACCTTGTTGAATCGACTTTTGCGTCTGATTGTGGATCACAATATTGCAGATTACATGACAGCGAAGAACAACATCGTTATCAACTACAAGGTACAGCCTGGACTATAGTGAATTGCTTTCACTATAATGGATAATATCTTTAAGACTCTGGGTGTGATCCAGTCGTTAATCAGTCGTCAATGCTGAATGCCCCTTAGTAAGGTCCCTAGTTTACAGATGTTATGAGCTCATGTGCTACTGATAAGGAATTATGCAACCTAAGTAAGTGTGACAACCCTAGATGCGAGTCAAATTTTGCCCCTGCTTGTTTTCTGATTCCTTCAGTCTACTTCTTTTCTGTAAAGTAATTTGTTTATTTAAATTCATTGAACAGGATATGAACCACACCAATTCGTATGGCATCATCCGTGGTCTGCAGTTTGCATCATTCATTGTACAGTACTATGGTTTAGTTCTGGATCTACTGGTCCTGGGTCTACAGAGGGCGAGTGAGATGGCAGGTCCTCCTCAGATGCCAAATGATTTCTTGACCTTCCAAGATGTCCAGACAGAGACCCAGCATCCAATCCGACTCTACTCCAGATACATTGAAAAAGTCCACATATTTTTCAGGTAGCTATCAGCAATTTTTATTTTTATTTTTATCAAGACTTTTTTCATTAAATTATTGGAGATTAATAATAATAATAATAATTGTCACCGCTAATCACCATCGCAATTACAGCAAAAATGCAGCTCAACAAGGTCAATCCAAAAGCATACTATGATGCCCCTGGCTGCCGCTATATGGTTCTTGTGTGACCTTGGAGCACAGCTTACAGCCAGCGGGAATCAGCTGTATGCTGATTCCCTCAGACTCGTATCTGCATTAGAGCCCATTGGTTGGTCTTTCCTGTCAACAAAAATTGTAATTCTGAGAGATTGTCATTGCATGGTACCTTGGCCAACAGCAATTCAGTTATGTGAAATGAAGTTATGCTACATTTATGATTATTGTTGTATATTGTAGGTTTTCTGCTGATGAGGCACGGGATCTGATCCAGCGTTA
>NC_090886.1:47428136-47438136 GCF_036669925.1 Montipora capricornis
GGTATTACAGTGGCAAAGTTTTCTCAGCTTATCGCATTACATCTGTGTTGTCAGCAAAAAAATATTTTAGTTGAGCTTATGAAAATACACTGTAGACTGAAAACACCTCGTTTACTGCCCAAGATCTAGTTGTTAAAGTGCTACTATGATCAAAAAATCATCTCCTTCTTTTCTTCATATTTTGAAAGTGTGTTCACTTAACACCTAACTGGCAAGATTTTGAGCTTTGAGTTTTATCCAAAGGCTGTTTATTTTGAGTGTAAGTTTTGGATTTCACGGTCCGCCATTACTCACGTTAAAAACTAGGGAAAATGACATCATTTACTCATTAGTTTAAGATTTCAGCATGTAAACGCAATATATTATATATGCAAAACACGGGTTTAATAGTCTGAAAGCCAGAAACCCCCGTACTGCATATTAATTCAGCCACGTACACACACATTGCACTCTTAAACTAGTGAGTCTTTGACGTCATTTTCTCTTTGAGCCAGCTCTCTCAAGATTTTAAAGTTAGTAATGACGGACCACTAAATAAGAAAATTCCAGTTAAAATAAACAGGTGTCTTTTCAAAATCAGAACTGAAAACTTGGGTCACTTAGAGTTTAGTTAACATAGTTTTGAAATCCAAAGAAAAAAATAATTGTTTTTTTGGTCGTAGTAGTACTTTAAACCCATTCGCTTCTAAGGGTGTCTTAAGCAAAATTGTTTGGCATTTAGCAGAGTAAAATGTATCGTTTTGAATATGTTCAGTTATTTCTTTGTTGCTAGTTGACTTGATAGTAATCCTCTTGATGAAATTGCAGGTACATCCAGCCATGGGAGAGTGAGTTCATTGATTCTCAAAGGGTGTGGGCAGAGTATGCATTGAAACGCCAGGAGGCTAATGCGCAAAACAGGTTGGTGTCACACCATCCATTCAAGGTCATATTGAGTGTTTTGAGTCCTCGAATTTGAAGAGCAAGATTAGCAAGGTGGTGAGGGAACTTGCTTTCCACCATGGAAAACTGTTTAAAGTGAATGGTTCTAGTAGAATTCTTCTACTCCACTCCAGTAAGCCAATACTTAGTTTCATTTGATTAGGTCAGAGTGCTTTGTCTATTTACCGTAAAATAAAGTTCTTGTTTAATGATGCAATGACTTTCTAGGGATCACATTGAAGTTAAAACTGGATACGGATACTTGTGCCCGTTGGTCCACAATATTTTTGCGTCACTCAGAGTACCTTTTTTGTCTGTCTTTTTTTTTTTTCAAAAATGCAAGGGAAATACCATAGAACTGACAGTTACTAATCTTTTTTGCAAGTGTTTTTCAAATGTACCTCTTTTAGGTGGGAAAAAACTCTCAAGAAAATTTAAAACAAAGGAAATCTTTGCTGTAAAGTTCTTTGTTTGCTTTTTCCTCAGACGTTTGACTCTTGAAGATTTAGAAGACTCTTGGGATCGTGGAATTCCCCGTATCAACACTCTGTTTCAGAAAGACAGGCACACACTTGCTTATGACAAGGGCTGGAGAGTGAGAACTGATTTCAAACAGTACCAGGTAACGGAAATAATCTTTTGTTAGATGTAATGGCGGCCAAGTTTGCAACAGCAAACAAAGAAATAGCTTCCATGTGGCTTTTTTCCTGTTAATCCTTCATCAATCAAGGTTTAATTAGTTATCTAATATCGCTAATCATCATGCAAGTGTTTTTAAAGTAAAGTTGTTGAACAACTTATCATTTGTCTTGTGCAGTCAAGTAGACCTGAAAATGTGACAAACACTAATGTTTTGTCACATTTTGTAGGTTTTGAACAGAATCCCTTCTGGTGGACACACCAGCGACATGATGGCAAGCTGTGGAACTTTGAACAACTACCGTACAGACATGATCCAGGCCCTTGGTGGTGTAGAAGGCATTCTGGAGCACACCTCTGTTCAAAGGAACCTTATTTTCCAACATGGAGGGTCTCTTCTGGGAGAAGGCCAGTGGGGTTTGAAGAAATCCATGAAGTACAAGAAACTAACAAATGCACAACGGTCTGGATTGCCTTGTCCATCAGATTCCAAACAGACGATTTAACACTGTGGTGGTCGCCGACCATAAACAGAGAGCTAATGTAAGGCACTTTGTACTCATCTTGATAGTTGTTTGTATGATGGTTTTCCAGTTCCCTTTTGTTGTACGCAGGGCTTTGTTGCATTGTTTGTTATGAAAGAACATATTTCATTTCTTTGTTTTGTCGCAAAAAAGTCTAAGGAATACCATCACAGTAACGTGGAAAAGCATCTGTTTACCAATTTTTTATTCAAAGCAATATGGACTGCAACAGGTTTACGGTGTACAGTGTATATTGATTTCACAATAATTATTGCTCTTTGACTTACGGCTCGATCACAAACACTGGCTGTTGCGGACTTCAACTGGGTATCAAACACAGGCATAATATAGCATAAATTATGGAGTAAATTACAAGAAAAGGATAGCACTGACCAAGATACACAAAAACAGAAACCTGCTCATCTGGCTCTTTTGCCTCAGAGGGTTTTTGTTTTGTCATGATGTTGTTTGTTTGAGAAGTTCAAAGAAAACTTTGCTAAAAACAACGCAGATGAATTGTAGGTTACATGTTGTCTCTGTTGTAGTTCACTCTATGATGCAATTATTTGTTTGTTTATTTGTTTTTTCTCCAGGTATATGTGGGTTTCCAGGTTCAGCTTGATCTTACAGGAATCTTCATGCATGGCAAGATCCCTACACTGAAGATTTCACTAATTCAGATTTTCAGGGCCCACTTGTGGCAGAAAGTCCATGAAAGTGTTGTCATGGATCTGTGTCAGGTCAGGGAGTCCATCCTTTAAAATACTTCTTGCGGTAAACTTTTAAAACAAAGGTGTTGAAGTGATGTATTTTTTAATACTCTTAAAAAACCCAATGTGGTTATGGCATTACTGAAATTCAAGTCTTGACCTTAGTGTGTTTGCATTTGCAGGTTTTTGATCAAGAACTAGATGCTCTAGAGATAGAAACTGTGCAGAAAGAAACCATTCACCCCCGTAAATCCTACAAAATGAACAGCTCCTGTGCTGATATTCTGTTGTTTGCTGCCTACAAGTGGAATGTCTCCAAACCTTCCCTTTTGGCTGATTCAAAGTATGTCTTGTGGGGCGAAGGCAAACCATTTCCTTTCCTTTCCTTGACAACAGTTTCAGAGCTGATGGAACTTTTTTTCTTTAATGGTTAAATTTTATGCATTGACGAATGCAAATCTTAATTAATTAACTTGAAGCAGTGACTAAATTGCAGATTTTCTTTGACTTAACTGTACAAAGTGGAAAACTTGTCATCTGGAACATATCTATTCCTTTGTATGACATACACTCTTATTGTGTGTATAGCTCCCGTTGACAGTTAGGTCAGTTTTGAATTGAGCTTTTTTATATGTAACAAAAAAGCTGAATTCACTCAACTGGGCTCTCATTCAGAGCTCAAAGTCATTTTCGCCCCACATACATTTTGTACCTTTTTAGCGTTAAGAAAACATAAGCTGTCCACATATAATTTATGCTGTGATCTTGCACCATTTAAAAAGGGCAGTTGCTCAAAAGTATACGTACATGTAACGTTGATTCTTTAAATTATCTGTTTTTGTTGATTTATTTTCATCACTGCACAGGAACACCATTTTTTATATACTAACCATGCCCATCTTATGAATACATAAAGGGCTGCTTTAATCAAGTTTTTAAATTAACTGTGGCATGGTTACTTGTGGTCATGCTTCAGTCCTGTTACCTTATTTGCATTACTAACGGACAATTATTTACCCCAAGTTAAGTGAACGTATTTATTCTTTGCAGTGATATCATGGATAGCACCACAACTCAAAAGTACTGGGTTGATGTACAGCTAAGATGGGGAGACTATGATTCTCACGACATTGAGAGATATGCACGTGCAAAGTACCTTGACTACACCACTGACAACATGAGTATCTATCCTTCACCTACTGGAGTGCTCATTGGCATCGACTTGGCCTACAATCTTCACAGGTAAGGATGTTGAAAAACAGATTGAACCTGCTTTAGCTGTATTCGATTTGGTATGGTGTAGTACCAGCATCAGGAGGGAAGGAGAAGGGGAAAGACTTCTAACATTTCGAGCATTTGCATTTTGCTGGAAACTTGGCAATGAAACTCATTTGATTCATATAGAAACATATGCTGTTTCCATTTTGATCCTCGTTCCAATTCCTTGCCAAACTAGAACTTTATATTCTCGGTTTTCACATGACGTCACGGCTGCCATGTTGGAGCCCCTAAACAAATAAACGGCGGCCATGTTGGAGCCCTGACCAAATCCTCCGGGAATTCAACTCTGTTATTATGCAAACGTTTTCTTTTATTTTCGTTGAAAAACATGGCTGTTGATCACGTGAGTGAAAACCAACAATTGCTTCTTAGTGGTGCAGGGCTGGTTCGGCATCATGTGTGGGTTGAGTTTGTTGGTTCTCTACTCTGCTCCAAGAGGTTTCCTCCGGGTACTTCGGTTTTTCCCTCCGGCCTCAAAAACCAACATTTGATTTGATTTGCGTTAGTGCTCCAGTGCTAGAAGACTAGACACTTACATATAGTTCCTTTTCTTTCCTTTTTCCAGTGCTTTTGGCAATTGGTTCCCGGGTGTGAAGCCGCTTATTCAACAAGCCATGGCCAAGATCATGAAGGCCAACCCTGCTCTGTACGTGTTGAGGGAAAGAATCAGGAAAGGTCTTCAGCTATACTCCAGTGAACCCACTGAGCCTTATCTGTCATCACAGAATTATGGAGAATTATTCTCAAACCAGATCATCTGGTTTGTGGATGACACCAATGTCTACAGAGTCACCATTCACAAGGTAAAGAGGATTATATGATGATTTTGGAATTATTTCTCGTAGAGCTGGATTTAGATTACAGGTCTTACCATTTTGTTTGAAGTGGTAATAAGCTCTTGCATTTATTGCCATAGTACGCGTACTATTGCCAGCATGTCGTCATGAAATTGTTTACAACAGGGAGTTTTAGCAACGACGACGGGAACGGCAACGAAAAGGTCATCTCAAAACATTATTCCCGTTATTGTAATCACTTCGAGACTATTCCAAGATTTTTAACATGTCAGTGGTGTGGAAGTCCCTCAAGAATGATACCGATTTGAGTCACGCTTAATTTGGGGGAGAAAATGAAAATTTATCTCCAAGGGCTGACGTCCGCCATAAAACCTAAATTTGGCCATTTCGCGTTGTTAGGGAGTTTAAGGAAAGACGACGGCTACGGCAACGAAAACGTCTTTCCAAAATGGAACTTAGCTCTATCGCAAGTATTTCGCGATTATTCAGTCTTATTCACCTTTTACAATACGGGCGAACTATCCTGTAACTTGATGGGTACGAACGGATTTAAAGTCGAAGCCGAAAATGAATGCTTTCGTTGTTATGTGCTCACGTTGTCGTCAAAAGCTAAAATTTGGTGATTTCACTTTGTTAACAGTTTTGTGGAATACGACAGAGAAATGCACGGAAATTCGTGCTGCACGTGTAGCATGAGTATTTTTCCTTTTTAACGAATCATATTCTTGCTTTGTGGGTTATCATGGTCGTAGCCGTAGCCTTCGTCTTTGCTTAAATTCCCTGTTGTTTTGCTGACGACGGTCAAGAAATGGACAAAAATGAAAAACGCAAGTGCAGAGTGTGCAAAGCTATTGTTTTTGTTTTGGCCTACTAAGTATGCAACTTTGTGACGTTCTCGTTGCCGTCGCCGTTGTCGTTGTTAAAGCTCCCTAATATAAGAGGCAAGAGAGAAACATGGCATGTAAAATTGTCCTGCATGTGAAAGTTTGGAAGATCACTGCAGTTAAATGAGCAACCTTAGCAGTTGCAAGCGAGCCTTAAAATATCTAGACTTGAACGGAATACAAGCTCATTTCCGTGCGATTCCACTGCACTTTCTTAACCAACTGCCATGCCAGCTCGGAACTGGTCAAATGTTTGATCAATATCACAACCTGGCCCCAGTTGTTCGAAAGGTAGATTGCGCTACCCACCGGATAAATCACTATCCATTTGATAGCGCAATTGGGTCCGTTATGACTTATCCACTGGATAGTGATTAATCCGGCGGATAGCGCTATCCTTCGTTTGAGCAACTGGGGCCTGTAGTGTATCTCTTGGAAGTTGCAAGGGCTTTTTATTATTGTCTAACCCACATGATTAACACAAAAAATGATTGATTTTAAATAAAGTGATTATTATTATTATTATGTATAGAGCGGTTTTCAATTCACTCAGTGATTGGTTCAAAGTTTTCGCGCCACTTTTTCAACCAATTACAAGTGAAACCAAAACCAATCGTGGCTCGCGCTTGCACATTTTCCCGCGCTTTGTGTCGGCTACGTGTGCTTACTTCGAATTTTGATTGGTTTACTGGATTGTCTTCGTCCTTTTTGATTGGTCAAAGTAATTACTTTGGTTTTGGTTTTAGGACACTCGATTGAAACTCGCTCTATTATTATGTATAATGTGACTTACAGTGCTCTTTTTGTTTTCCATTTTCCAGACATTCGAGGGTAACTTGACCACCAAACCAATCAATGGAGCCATCTTCATCTTCAATCCGCGTACAGGACAACTGTTTCTTAAAATCATTCACACTTCTGTGTGGGCAGGGCAGAAGCGTCTGGGACAGGTAGGTGGTCATCCAGTTGTCTGTGTTATATTATTAAATGTATGGGCAAAAGGTACTGTCTTAAGACATTGAAACGAAAAGGAATTGGCAAGGGAAGAATGGGGGAGACGATCTTTTGTTGCGAAGAACCCGTTGAAGCAGGTTCAGTAAGAAAAGATTCGTAATTTAATAGGGATGGAAATGGGTTTAAGCTAGCCACAACCTTATTCATTCTGATTTTCGCGATTTTGAAATGATCACGAAATTAAAGACTCGCGAAACAAAGTACGAATAAGGTAATTCATCCTATTTTCCTTTCTACTTTGAACATTTAGAAGTTGAAATGTAATTTTTGTAACCATAAAAGAAAGTGCAACTGACGTGACCATGGTGTTTTGTCAGTTCAAGAAACTGCTCATCAAATTTCTTGTTCCCTCCAGTTGGCCAAATGGAAGACGGCCGAAGAAGTAGCAGCTTTGATTCGCTCACTGCCAGTTGAGGAACAACCCAAACAGATCATTGTCACAAGAAAGGGAATGCTTGATCCTCTGGAGGTAAAGTCAGCAAGTCATTTATGTCGTTTAGGAAGGCAGTGCTAGCACAGGGGTGAAAGCACTTGCTTTCCAACCATGTGGCCTGGCGTTGTCGTTGTCATGTGGGTTGAGTTCGTATGTGGCCAGCTGTGTTCGAAAGGTTTTTTCTCTGGCTACACTATTTTCCTTGCTGGTCAAAAAAGGTGTTTAATTTATCCACTTTGATTTGGTTTGGTGTTGGTTTGGTCTCTCCAATTAATGGTAAGAGAATTTATTCACGGCAATGAAGGCTTGAGACTGAAGTAAATTTGCTATTAATATGCCCATTTAACTGTTAAGTCGTTTCCCTAAGGTGATGTTGTCGAAATTCGCCTGAATTAGAAAAAAAAGTATAGAATTAAAATGTGGGAGGCGCGGTGGCCTCATTTTTAGTGTGCTCGACTCCGGAGCGAATGGTTCGGATTCGGGTCCTGGCCGGGGACATTGTTTTGTGTTCTTGGGCAAGACACTTTCCTCCCACGGTGCCTCTCTCCACCCAGGTGTATAAATGGGTACCGACGAAATACTGGGGGTAACCCTGCGATGGGCAAGCATCCCATCCAGGGGGGAGTAGAAATACTCTTAGTCGCTTCATGCCATGGAAACCGGGATAAGCTCCGGCCTGATGGGCTACTTGGCTCGTGGCTCGTACGCAGACTGTACCTTACCTACCTAAAATTTTGAATTCCGTACGTGGTAGCAAAAGGGGACAGTAATTTCTTCAAATTTTAACACGCACATATGGTAGAATTTCCCAAGATCAGTGGATAAGTGCACAGAGGGCGTATTTATTCGTGGTTAGCTCAAGGGAAGATATTCACTTTGTTTTTTTTTGCCTTGTAGATTTAAACACTGTACAATGACGCTTGTTTCTTTTACTCGACGGCCTTGGCGAATTATCATACATTAAGGTCGTATTCTATTGGGATCAACCGTTTCAACTGCAACCGGTTTCGGTTGAAGTGGTTGAGGTTTCCCAACTGAACACTTTTCCAATCGTTTTCGGTTGAAACGCGGTAACTCCTGGGAATAGTTATTACCAGACGTCTCAGCTTTGACAAGTCGAGGGAAAGCAACACGTCAGGAGCCCGCGGCAGACTTTAAATGGCCCACGTAAACGACAGCGGTCGCTGCCAATGCTTTTTCAACCGTTTCAACCTTGATCAACCAAACCAACCGAAAACGGTTTGTTTCCGAATAGAACACTAAAAGACCCAACCAACTAAAAACGGTTGATCCCAATAGAGCACGACCTGCAATTCACTCTTAAGACAAATGGCGTCACCCCGAGGCTCTTAGAAAACCTCCGGCGAATTCGTATTATTAGATAGATTTAGTGTCGCGTTTACGACATCGCCAGTCTGAAGTTTGTGTGTCATCAGAAACGGAAAAAAACCAAATTGATGCTTATTTTGCCTGTTATCTACAGATATCGTGCAACTTCGAAAAAGAGAGAAATGGTTAAACTAAGAAAGTTTTCATGTTTTGATGACAAGCAGCAGAATGCCATTTGCCGTGTCACGTAAACGGAATGTTGTATCTCTCTTTCTTAGAACCTGAAGCTCATCGGAAAGTTAAAGTCGAGACAATTTTTTGGCTCATTCTTTGCCCGCGTTTATTTCCATTCATTTGAAAATTTCTATTTTTTGAAGGTTCATCTGCTGGATTTCCCTAACATTGTGATCAAGGGCAGCGAACTGCAACTTCCCTTCCAAGCCTGTTTGAAGGTTTGTACGAGATATCTATATTTTATAACTATTCACCGAAGTGGAGGTGGCTAGTAGTGGATATTTGCCAAAGGGAAATATCCACCGCTAGCCAACGACGCTGAGGTGAATAGTATTTTTAGTAGGTACTAGAACAGTGAGGTAATATGTTATTTTAAATTTGAAAAGACCTCTCAAGTTGTGCTTACCGATTTGCTGAAATTTACATTTCGGTATTTGAGTTGCAGTGTTCATCTTAGAGTGGTTTTCAATTGAGTGTCGAAAGTAATTAGTGTTTAGTTTAGTGAGTGTAGAAAGTAATTAGTGAATTACTTTGGTTTCACATTACTTCACTCAGTGATTGGTTCAAAGTTCTCGCGCCACTTTTTCAACCAATCAGAAGTGAAGCAAAAACCAAATGTGGCTCACGCGTGCACATTTTCCGCGCTTTGTGTCGGCTACGTGTAATTACTGCGAGTTTTGATTGGTTTACTGGATTGTCTCCGTCCTGTTTGATTGGACAAAGTAATTACTTTGGTTTTGGTTTTACGACACTCATTTGAAAACCGCTCTAAGGATGAGAACAATAGACCAATTTCGATATATTAAAATTCAGTCCGAAACAAAAGGCATCACCTCGGGGCTCTTGGAAATAAACTCATACGAATCCTTATATTTATTCCCCAGAGCCTCGAGATGATGCCTTTTGTTTGGGACTGAATTTTAATATATTTATAGTCGGAAAAAGGGCTGATATGATTGACCTTATGTTTGGCTGTGTATTAGGTTGAGAAGCTTGGAGACATGATTCTGAAAGCAACCGAGCCTCAGATGGTATTGTTCAATCTCTATGATGATTGGTTGAAGACAATTTCATCGTACACGGCATTCTCTCGTCTAATCCTCATTCTGAGAGCCTTGCACGTGAATGCAGACCGAACCAAAGTTATCCTCAAACCGGACAAGACCACCATCACAGAGCCCCATCACATTTGGCCCACCCTCAGTGACGAAGAATGGGTGCCAGTTGAGGTATG
>NC_090886.1:47443136-47445636 GCF_036669925.1 Montipora capricornis
TGTTACACAGAGAGGATAGTATTGCCAATGGCATTCTTGCAAACCAGTAAGTTCCTCGCGGAACTAGGTCAGTTAAGGTTGTTGGGGAAAGATGCGTTCCACAACTTCTCAATGGCTAACATACTCCGTCAATGCTATTCGGCCTCGTTTTCTCAAAATATAAACTTTCTGAGTATTACTTGTGGTCAGTTCCCTTGTAAATTATAATGGCCGTTTTTGCTCGTCACTTTTCTTCAAGGAATTAATTGTTGTCTTTAGTGGTTTTATGTATGTAGATCGTGTTTTTGTATATAGTATAAAAGTGAGATTTTCTTATGAAGTGAACATTTGTGTTTTCATCTGTATGTTTAATGATAATTCCAATAAATAACAAGATTTCATTGTCAGAGCCCTCGTTAAGCTTGTCCTGTGGATCTATCCGATAGTATAGAATACACTATAATAAGGGATACATGAAGTACCTGGGTAGTAGCCTAGGTAGTAGCCTTTGCCGTTCGACCTAACATACGTAGGGATTGGTTGAGCGCGGAAAGACTTGATACAGCTGCCTTCAGTTCACATGCGCTTCCCAGGCAGGTTAAAATCAGAGATGCCTCTTTATCACAAGTTCAAACTCTTAAAACAGTGGTAGTTCTGGAGACTTTCGACACTTTACAGAAGGTACCCTCTATTAAATACACAATATATTTGCATTGTGAGAGTGGTGACCGGTCAGGTAACGACAAGAGACCAAAAACCACTACACTGGACAGTTCAATCAAACCTTCGTCTTGAAGCACTTCGTATATCATGATAAACGGAACCACAAAAAAACTACAACAATATCCTAGCTGTTTCCGCGATTTTAGTCGTGACGTTTGACATGGCAGATTAAACGTGCTCACAGCTCAGTGAAAGAACAAATATTTAAACGAGGCTCTAAATCTCAGTAACTATGACTGAAGACGGAATCCGGATGGATTTTTAAATCTTAGTGTAACTTTCAAGAATTTTGTTGGTGAAGAATATTTCTTTTGTATACATGTCTTCATTGTTGCATTCAGGAGGTTATCACCTTATTCGAGCGAACTAGGGTCATTGTTTTTTTTGCCAGTTGATTACCATTCTCTTACACGAGTGAATTAGATAACATTGTTTCTTTATCAAGACCGCAGTCACAAATGGACTTATTTTTAGAGACATTTTATGCGCGAAAATACTTTAACCACGTTCAGGAAAAGCCATGTCACACGTGACTGCTTCTGCCATGTTTTTTTTCAGGGCAAAACTATTTTTTGCGGAAAGTCCAAAAACAGACTCATTTGTGACATCTGGGGAGCCCACCCATGCCATAAGAACACTCATCTAATTCACTCTTGCTTTTCAATATTATTTGTCCTTCTATAATCTATTTCTTCCTTCGAGCTCTTCTCGTTTGTTGGGTCGTAGAAGGTCCTTCCCCCAAAATTATTTGACCGTCTTGTAGCTCCTGAAATGTTAAAAAAAAAGTGATCATTTCGTAATATCGAACACAGGCCTCCTCCGTTTTTTCCTAGCATTTGCTGAGACAACTGTTCTGGGAAAAAGCATTTGAAGGAACGGTATACCTGTTTCGTTTCCGCTGGTGCACAGGCAATCGCCTGTTGGGTCTCCAGGTGCCGCATAACATCTGCAAGTTGTTCTTGAAGATCAGCCACTTCCTGTGTCAAAATAGCAATCTTTTGTAAAGCTAACTACGAAACTGAGTCCAAAACACCAAGAAGTTTATCTAAACATTCGTTGCTGCAGTCCAATCATTAATAATTTGCTTGATGCATATTCCATTGTCTCAGGATTCCCAAGTTTAGGCAAAACTAACCTGTTTTTTCGTCGCCTCTAGTGATTGTATCTTATCTTCGCTTTGTTTCAACTGTTTTTGCCATAACTTTTGATTTTCTTGTAAACACTTGTTCAGCTGAAAAATAAAACAGCCACCTAAACATTATAGTCACTCTTACAGGAACGCGTGCAAAACATATTTGCCGTCAAGCGACAAATCTAAGAACCTTCGTTTATACACAGTGATAGTTTATGCTTGCAGCTTGAGAGGTCGTGTAGGGAAAGTAACAAATCAAACACAGCGGCATTTACAAACCCAACTGGGAGAAGGCAATCAGTTAGTAAAGGAGGAATGGAACCCTGAAAATCTCGAGGTATCCTAAGCTGATGATCACAAAAATTTAAAGGACCTGTATGTAACAATTTGAAAGGGGCAAATATGAAATAACTGCTTAACTTGTTTCATTTCTTCTGTGAGGTTTTTCGCTGCTTTAGCGAATTGCTTCTCTATTAGTTAAACAACAATGATCAGCTTGGGGTACCTGTGGAGCATGTGCGTGTCCGATTAAAAAAGGACAACTTAGGCTAAAAATAACAGTTCCCAACCTCCTGTTCGTCTTTTAGCTCACTCACAAGTTTTGCAACTTTGCCAACAACCTGAATAACATAAAAGGGATCAGTTAACGAAAAGCCAGGATCCTAT
>NC_090886.1:47450636-47463136 GCF_036669925.1 Montipora capricornis
AAGTCGCAGCGACATGTCTCTGCGACAAGTTGCTCCATGTGTACTACTTGCAAAACAAGTCGCTGCGACACGACGCCTGTTCGGAGCACACGCAGTGATCTCGTATAAGGGGGAATGTGAACTAGTTTTCTAATTCAATATGGCTGACCATATGACGCTCTCTCATTGGTTCATTTATATTTTGTCGCAGCGACTTGTTCCCGGAAGTGTAAACACGATGCGACAACGCTGCTTTCGCTAATTTTGTCGCAGCGATAAGTCGCATGAATTCAAACTGGTTTGAATTCGAGCGACTGATCGCGGCGACAAAATTCTGCCGCAGCGACAATGATTTTCATGAAATTAACCGTGTTACACGAGGCGATTTGTTGCGGCGACTTGTCCCCGCGACGTGTCGCAGCGACTTATCGCCTAGTGTGTTCCCGCCTTTATGGCTCTTGACATTATTCCTCGCGCTTCCCCTTCCCCCAACAACCAGACATAAGACATGGAACTTACCGGGCCTATTTTGATTGGGTCCATAATTTTATCTGCAGACGTTTCAAAGCTTGTTATTGTTTATGTTGTTTCATTTACTGAAAATACCACTTTTAAGAACATGCAGATCGTAATGTTGTGTTTCAAATGCGTTTTTCGGCAATTTACAAACTGGTTCAGCGCTAGGTCGAGACGATCTCAGAACTATTGTTCTGGGCAAGTTTGGGAACAATTATGAAGATTTCGTTGGCACTTATTCCAAGATAACCCGGTGCAAACCCTGCCTCTAACAGCTTGTCCCTGTAATTGGCTACAACTGTTGCAGTTACACAACCTTTTCTTTCAGGTTCAAACGATCCCAACCACTGATTATTTCATACCTCTTGTCCTGAGCCGTATTCCACAAGTTTGCCGTCGGTCTTATTCTGGATCAGACGATGAACAAAGTTGTCTTTGAATAAAGAACGATGCTTAGTTTACTAACTTTGATTGCAGTAGTCTTGCAAAAACGTACCCTGGCTGACATAGGTTTTTCTCTCTCAGAGCGACGGAATAGGCAAGAAAAAATCTCTGGTGCAGGCCGTTGGGATGCCGTTTTATATTCCCAGGGTCAGATTTTGACCCTAGCAATTCGATTGGTTCCGGGAACTTGTCAGTTCTAACGAGTACTCTGATTGGTTTAGCAACAGAAAGTAGTTGAAACAAGTTTTCAATTGCTTTCAACCTGACTTCTCGTGCCCACTGTGGCCATAATCGAAAGCCATACTTCGGAATTTGACATCCAAATTTCAAATTTCAGTTTTTATTTTCATATTCGACATCGAAGTTTTATATGGAACGTTGAATTCTAAGTAAATAAGACGGATGTACCGTGGGAACCAAATATGCTGATTGGTAGGTTACGTCACGTGTGAGGTTTTCAACTGCCTGTACCAGAGTTTTTTCTCACCGCTCCGCGACTTGCTAATCCGTCGCTCTAAGGGCCGATTTACACGATACGATTTTGTCGCATGCGACAAGCTCACGACAGGCCTATGACATGACTTACGATTGTCGCAGCGTACGACTTTGTCGCATGCGACAACGGCTTACGACAGGCCCAAGACATGATTTACGATCGTTGTGTACGTAAGAAAAAATGTCGTAGCATTTTAAAACATGTCTTTAAACGCTGCGACAATCGTAAGTCATGTCGTAGGCCTGTCGTGAGCTCGTTGCATGCGACAAAATCGTATCGTGTAAATCGGCCCTAAGAGAGAAAAAACCTCTGGCATCCAGGGTAGCAAAAACGGCACTGTGCTTGTATAAATTAAGAGACAACTCCCGGGTAAACTGCGTAACTGCCCATTCCACGAGATTTATTTACGAGGAAAGTGACTCGCGCGTACTCAGAAAAAAAACAGCGCAATTGCTTTTGATACGGCTAGAGCCGAACCTATGACCTTTCTGTTGACATCATTGATAACATTTTATTTCGGGTTTCTACAAAACACTGACCCCCGGTTAACTGACCCCCTTACTGACCCCCCTACTGACCCCCTAAAAAATCAATGGGAAAATGAATACATGTACTGCTTACTTAAGCCTCAACATCCCTTTTTAAACAGCATTGTTCAACAATATTTAAGTCTAAGCACCCATTTTAAAAAGGTTAGTTTTCGATTATTGTTGTGATGGCCGATTACTTCATGTAAGCTAACCTTTTTAAAATGGGTGCTTAGACTTAAATATTGCTGAACAATGCTGTTTAAAAAGGGTTTTTGAGGCTTAAGTAAGCAGTATTCATTTTCCCATTGATTTTATAGGGGGTCAGTTGACCGGGGGTCAGTGTTTTGTCGAAACCCTTTTATTTCTGTGGCAAACGAATCTGCTTATCAAAGGCAATGGGGCTAGGAGGCCTTTTGGCTTCAATAATCAATGAAACATTGGCCATCAAAGGGTGATAAATTACCTGGAGGTAAATTAGCGCCAGTGAACACATAAATGATTTGTAAAATATCAAATTTTGAAAGCAGTATTCCTCAAATGTCGTCCATATATCTTACCCAAGTTTTCTCAGATTTCAGTGATAGGTAATTACGTAACATCAGTGCTGGTTTCTTGGTTGATCCATTAGGCTTTAATGGCAAACTTGCAAACGATAGACTCGCATATAACAAGGATTCGGATTCTCTATCTCTGAGCTACCGGATATCCGAGGGAGAAAACCTGTTAGCCTAAGATGCGCTGACAAACTTTCTGCATACTGCTATGACGGGGAATTCTGGCAATGGTTGTGGAGTAAAGTCTCGGCCCCGGCTAATGTTTATCAGCAATGACTTCGACATACCCCATTAACAGGGCCGAAAATTAACCAGCAAGAGTGTCCTTTATTTGGTATTTATTCCTATCAAATTTCCAAGAAAAAGCTAATGTACTGTACCTCCAGTGTAATCCCAGACTCTTTGGGTTCCCAACTCTAGCGAATAGGTGTGTTGCGTCTCTTGGAAATGTCTGCAATTACAGAAGAGCCAACATTTTGTGCAAAGCTCTTAGTGATATCCAAGGCATTGGAAAAAAAAGTTTGCAGGAACATAAACGCCGATTTGTTTCCAAAAAACATCAAGACTGTTTTCATGAACCTTTTGGCGTGAGATCGAAGATATCTACCGCATCCGATGTGGCCACAAATTAGACAAATCCATAGACTCTGTGGACAAATAATAAAAAATTAACGATCAGTAGTTAAATAGAGCCCAGCTCAGTTTGTTCACTGGCCGAGGAACAAGGGACCGTATCGGCCTTAACTAGGGCGGAGATGGAGGAGTTTTGACCTTGAGATTCTGGTCGCTTGCATAAATGTAATTTCCCAAAAGTTACTATAATTAAACGAGTGGAAAAAAAAATGCGGATTACTCGTTTTTCCTGCTGGTTCTCTCGCTGCGGTCTTTTGCCGCTCCTGTATAGCTCCAGCCTAGTTCCCAAGGCCTCTCGTCTTCCTCGCTCCCACTGGGGTGGGGAAAGGAAAGTTGTTACATCTCATCCAGGCTACAATCAACGACGAACATTTGAAAGACGCTTAAGTGATTTTTTATGTCTAAGGTAACAGTTTTTTTACGAACGAAAGGAACCATACTTCATTTGAATCGCACTCAAAGCACTTATTTCCATCAACGGGTTGAGGAGTTTGACAGTACCTGCAGACTGGACAGCTAGAGAAAGAAGACAAAATTGTAAGAAACACGTACACAACAGACAACTAAAGTAATGGTTTTTGAACAACATGTGTTACATAATTTGAGTTCCGTATTCAAATCACAAAATGCCCATTTCTTGGTCAGTGGTTTTGCTCGATTTTCGAACAAATAGCCATAAGACGCGAAGTAACAATGCACCTTCCAATGTTAAGCCCTAGGGAGAGATGATCGGGCATGGGGTGGGGATTTTGACATTTTCATTTTTAAAAAAAATTCAAATTCCCCACCCCTGGCGGCAAGTGAAGATGGTCGAATATCATTCGTATGATCAAACTCGCTACCCTAGCTGGGGACATCACGTACGATCAAAATCCCTACCTTGTGAACAGACCTCACGATCAAAATCCCGTCGTTAGCCCAACCCCTCCCTCGGGCTTAACATTGACAGGTCCATAAGGAGTCGATAGTGACTCGGGAATACTCGGAGAAAAATCCGAAGGGACTTCACTAAACAAATGTTGCTTCAGTAAAATGAGAAAAAGCCTTATTTAAGGTTCACGTTCGATCTGTAACTGGATTGACATAATATATATTCACTTGATCTGAATACTTCGTTTTTTCGCAACAAAGGCTGGATAGCACCATCCACCAGTTAAATCACAACCGAAGGAAGAACTCGATTGGCTGAGATAATGCTTATCTAGTGAAAAGTAGATAAGTTCCAACTCCCATCACTGAAGGTTTTTGGTTGACTGTACGATTCAAATATTCATGATTAACAAGTCCCATAGAATGTTTCGATAATAGTAAGTTCCTAGTGAGATTTGGGTCGTTCCAGTCCTTTGTGGGGGCAACCGGACAAAGTTTACTGGCCGTTAGCTCCTACAAAGGACAGGAACGACTCATGATTCGGTACGAACTTGTCATTAGCCATAAGGCTTCACTCACGTTGTGTCCGACCACTTCGACAGACAGCTCCCGTGAAACGAGTGATTGCACAGAATGGTTAAAACTCCTTCAACTGATTCGTCCTAGAAGTTAAAATAGGAAAAAGCAGCCTAAGGGAACAAATTCGCAAATTCGGGAAGTTATTAAACCACAAGTAACGGCTGGGAATTCCAATATTCTGGTCAACATGTCGAGGCGTTTAGATAACGCTGAGCAACGCGTTTTCCTTTCCATCAAAACCAACAGTTTTTTGGTGCAACAACATTGGAACGCTTAGTCAGCTACGATTACAGATAGGCTAACACGAAAAACATTTTAAATCTTTAACTTGGGGCAAACGAGAATGCTATATAAGAAAGAGAGAAAATTAATTATCTTCACACTTATCTGGACAATTTTAAGCAATTGTCTCAAATTGACACCTTAAAGCTTGGTTTTCACCAGCGAAGCAAGCAATCTCGACCCCAGAGCTCTTCTCTTGACTGAGGGAGAGATGAGCTCTGGTGAACACTGAAACAAGCTGTCTTCTCATTGGTTTTCGTGAAGAACAATCAAAAGCGTCTCTGATTGGTACATTCACGTTAGCAAGAGGAGTGAGCAGGCGCCATAAGGTTCAAATAGCCAATTTTTGGCTATAGGAGCCCTTACTGCGCATATTCTCCTACATAGAGTTTCCCAGAGCCTTGGGTTGATCCGAGGCTGTGGTGACGAGAATACGAAGTAAGCATAAGCACAAGAAACATACGCAACGGTACCCAACGTCAATTTTCGGAAAATAACTGTTCGGAAGAAGATTTGAGATCTAGAATTTTCGGAACATTTGTTGTAAAATTTCTTGCTTGCCTGCCTGTCCTAGGATTTTCGAACTTCTAAAAAATGGTATAATTGCCATTTTTAACGATTTTTTCCCTAAAAAGGTCACCTAGAATTTTCTGGAGCCTTTTTGCTGGCTGAAATTTTCGAAAAGGTAAGTTTTGATCCCTATAATTTTCGGATCACTAGACTTTCAGCTAGGAAATCCGAACAGATGAAAACATTTTAGGGGATAAAAATATGCCTATATCTACCGTCTAAATACTAAAATACGTTTAACTATGCTATGTCTAAGTGGTTTTGAACTATATTCTCGTTGGGTGCCCCTGCAGTAGCTTGTTGTTCATTAGAACCTTTTGTTAGAACAATAGACACTAATTAACAACAAGTTAATGCGCTTGCGCATGTTGCTTTGTGCTTATGCTTGCGTCGCTAGTGAAAACGAGGCTTAACAATTCCGGTGGTGTCAACGGAATTCGAACGCATGACCTCTGCGATGCCGATGCAATGCTCTGCCAACTGAGCTTTGAAATGTGTGGATTCATAGCTAAGTTGCTAGAGCCCATTGAAGAGGTCATGCGTTCGAATCCCTTTGGAGCCACCAAAATTCTTCAGGTGTCTGTTTGAGACAATTGCTTAAAATTGTCAACACAAGTACGAGGATGATTTCTCTCTTTCGTCCAAAGCCCGCACTTCCTTCAATCAAATATCTACATTTCTTTCATTGAGAATGCTATATATGGTAAAGAGCCCATTGTCTTGAATACTGCTGGCCTGCGCAGAAGTCGTTTTCATTTCCTCTTGAATAAAGTGGCAAGCGGGCTTGGGTCGAAAAGGGGACAAAGTCTTTGTGGCTTTTCCTCCTCGCCCGTCGTGGTCTCCTCAGTCTGCGTGCCTGTCCCGCAGGGCTCTGAGAAAACGGAAACGACTACAACCCATGTAGTCGTTTCCGTTTTCAAGTGGCGCTTGTCTTTAGAACTTAAAGTAAGTACTGTATACTTACCATACGCTCCAAACACACCGGACACTTTGGAAGTTCAGTTAATCCAACACAGGGAAGACTACCTCCCTTCAGAATAAAAACAGAATCAACATTTAGGTGGATTTTTCTTTCCTATTTCGTGACGTTGCACGATGCAATGGTTTTGAATCTATGAATACTGGATTCTACTGGATTCGGTTTTCTCTCTTATCCCTAAGAGTAAATAAATTAGACAAAAATAAAAGAAATCCACATTTATTCATGTGAGTAAGCTGTTAAGCGATACAATCCCAAGTAATTATTTAGAGCAATTCTAGAATATCCGTTCACTGCCAGAACTGAAAAAGATTGCCGCCGCAGTCCCGTAGTTGATGAATAAGAATAAGGCGAAAGAGTGAGATGGACTGCCTCAGTGATCATTTTTCGTATCATAAACAGACTAAAACAATGTTCGTTTTGCTTTTCAAATCCGAGTTTAAATTCTGTAGGTGTTACCTCTGACAGCTTCATGGTTTCCACCTTTGCAACGTAGACTAAGTGACAGACCTAGATTCAAAATATTATAACAAGAAAATAAGCTGTCACTTGTACACCAACAACTATAGCCAGCCTTGCAATAATAAAATATCACCAGTACCTCTTCCTCTATCAGATTATATGGCTGACCGTTAAACGTGTTGTAGAAGTCATCTGCGAGTTCCTTGAATAAAAAGCAAGCAAATTACTATTTGATACCACTCCTTCGGAAGACATAACATAACATAGGTGATGGTCGTGCTTCAGACAGTCAAGTACTTCCTGAGAAATGGTTCCCTACCTGATTCCGAAACTTTACGAGGACCATGTACTGATTGGGTGTCGAGTCTCTGATGATCTTGACACATTCGATGAATTCTCTGGAAAACAAATCAAGCTCCAAAATTAGGCAACAGTAATATTATTGCGTTCAATAAATCAAAAGTTGAAATTTCTTAGTTGAGTAAATTGTTTCCATTCCACATATTTTTGGCCAACAGTTTGAAAATAAAAAGCGATGAGAGATTACTCACAGCAGCCCGAAGGGCTACCAACACCTGTCAAGAGGACAGTAAGGAGTTTAAGAAGAGGAAGCGGGAAGAACGGATGAAAGAAGTAAGGGAAAAACAACTACATGGCCAGTTTTTGCGGGAGATGGATGGGATAGTGAGTGATAAGAGCTGGGAGTGGCTGGAGAAGGGCCATCTAAAAAGACACACTGAGGGGATATGCATGGCGGCACAAAGCCAGTCTGTAAGGACTAATGTGATCAAAGCTAAGATTGAAAAGTCCCAGGAGGATTCCCAATGTAGGCTCTGTAAAAAGACAGATGAAACGGTCAACCTTCTGTTGAGTGATTTCCCTAAGTTAGCACAATCCGAGTACAAATGCCGTCACAATAATGTAGGTAAGGGCATTCATTGGGACATCATATTGACAAGTACCGTGATCTTGCTATTGAGATTACGGCTTTGCGGCGCTTGAAGAAAGTCCTCATAGTCCCAGTTGTAATAGGGGCGCTAGGTAGCATTACAGACAGATTTGAGGGATATTTGGCCGATATCCATGTAGGGCTGAAACCAGTAACGATGCAGAAAACTGTTCTGCTTGGTTCCGCAAGAATTCTACGAAGGGTCATGGAAAGCTAAGGCAGCTTGTTGCTGCTTGCGCAGGACATACCAGTGCAACAACAAGATTACTATGATTTTAAACAAATAACAATAATAATAGTAATTAAAGAAATTTCATCATTTAAAAGAAACTTTCTGCTGCTTGCAGAGTTTTTGATTGTCCATCAGTTCAATAAGCCAGAAAACCTTTAGGTATGTCATCGACAAAAATGTGTTTAATTTCTCAGCTTGATTTTATTTTGCTCGGCAAAACTGCATGGTCACTGGGTATACCTGTACGGTTGGTACTTATTCTCTTAAGAAGAAGTTAAGACATGAGTGGTATCATTGAAGAAATAGCAGTTATTTCAAAGTAACATATACTTTAATAGGATATACTTGATGTATGCCATTCAGGCTATTTGTTTTACTGGTGCCAATGCTTAAGCCATAATATTTCGTAATTTCCCAAAACATGATTAGCTTTGCTCTTGCTCAATGGTCAATCACTTACGTGGACAGTGGGTAACATATTTTGCAGCTTAAGACAATATTATTGGAATGAAGCAAACTTACTCGGAAGGAGCCACAAACCGCATAAGATCAATACAGGTCATCTTGGCTGGCACACCCAACATGCAGATCATTTCACTCCGCTTAACACCTTTTGATAAGGATGTCATCTCACTGGTGATGGAAAGAGCTGAAAATACTTAATAATGATGTACCCAATTTGTAACAAGTCATTACTGTCACTTTTCGTGCATTTGGCAATGTCTAAGTGTTCATTCCATTTTATTTTGCAACTAGCCTTCCTTTTCTTTCTTTAGTCATAGACTGCCAGATTTGTATTTAGGTCATTAGTATGCTTTCGGCGTCATTGCTGGCAATGATTTCACTGGAGCTTTGTTGGACGTTACTAAACAATGAAACAGCGAAACACCGTAACACCAAAACAGCGAAACGAAGCACCAAAACACCATGTATGACCCCACCATACATTGAATACTAACTGACAAAGGTTGGATTTGAGATTAAGTATAGTTGTTGTCCTTAAATTAGGCCTAAAACGTTATTACTCCTAATTCATTGGGATTAAGATTAGGATTCAGATTAAGACTGAGATTAGGAGCAATAACTTTTTAGGCCTAAAAAGATGTTTAATCTCAAATGTATGACCCCACCATACATTGAATACTAACAGACAAAGGTTGGATTTGAGATTAAACATAGGCCTAAAAAGTTATTGCTCCTAATCTCAGTCTTAATCTGAATCCTAATCTTAATCTCTTAGTCTGGCCAGTTTAGGCCGGTTTGGACGTCAAAGGGTTAAGAACCCCAACAGGCAGGAGGCAACCAGTTGACTATTTACAAAGCTTGGTAGAGTTGAATCTAGGACAACCAGAAACAAATCCAAATCAGAGGTCAGAATGGGATTCGAACTCGGGTCAACCGCATGCAAACCCAATGCCTAACCACTGGACCATGCAGCCTCTGGCGGCAGTGGGATGCAACTTCAACTTGTAATGATTGACCAGCTCCCAGTTGGCTCAATATCTCAGTTGGAAGAGCAATTGCAGCTCAATTATGCAACATCATGGATTTTACTCCCATTCAAGCCTGGGGTTTTTTTTTTCAGGCCTTCTTGCAATTTTTTATTGCTCGAGTTTCTTAGCTAACCGCAATGACCTTCCTAACTTTCACTTCATATTCATTGCACAATGCAAATATGTGACATTTCACATCAATAAACTCATTTCGGAAGACGTGCCCTTGACACACATTCATCATCACCTACACTGTACCACCTATGACACTGATATCTACTTCAATAATAATTATCATTCAACTTTGTCTTAAGTTACCTTCACACAATTTCAACAATCATCAGGGACATTAGGCTCAATTTCCAGCCATTTTGGGAGTGCGGTTAACATCCTCCTCCCAATGAATGGCTGGATCAGTGGTCCATGTCGTTTGTCCTTGATGCACCACCCGTCGCAATTGTATTTTGTACTTGGCAGGCAGGTGACTTTCTGATTGGTGAAAAATTATAAATGGCTAGACCAGTGTTCCAGGCGTGATTTGCCCATAGGAACACAGGCACACAAAACAGCTGGCCAATCAAGTCTACAGGGGTGTTAGCTTTTTCATGTAATTATGCACTCACTTGTTCTTATAGATGTGTATAATACCCTTGATTACCTCAACCATAGGGTTTCCACAAAAGAATGCTATCTTGCCTTGTTGATCAGTATGCTTCTCTTCTTTCTCTTCTTTCAAAATAGCTTCCTTTTCTAGTTTGAAATGTAGAACCCAAAAATATTTTTCAGGATTACCGAGAAGAGAGGGAAAATGACTGTGTAGACTAACAATGACAACCTATCGGTTTTGGTTACATGCAACTTAATTATTAGTGTAAAATTAAGGAACCTACATTGTAGCTCTTGTCGTTGAAAGAAAACTGACCCAATCAATCAGCATCTAATAAACAGAGACCCAAACAGCTCCACAGCTTCATCTTGAGGAGAAGAGCTGGCGCAGTAGTGAGAGCACTCGCCTTCCACCAATGTGGCCCGAGTTCGATTCCCGGATTCAACGCCATATGTGGGTTGAGTTTATTGGTTCTCCACTCTGCTCCAAAAGGTTTTCCCCAGGTACTCAGGTTTTTGCCTCTCCTCGAAAACCAACATTTGACATCATTTGTTCTGATTTCAGTTGATTTGCAGTCTCCCCAATCAATTAAGAACCCTCGTGCTTGGCTAAATAACCTTGAGACTTGAATTAAGTGATGATGATGATTATTATTATTATTATTATTATTATTATTATTATTATTATTATTACCACTACTTGATTTTCCTTGGATTGTTTCCACCTGAATATCATGTAGATATCTTTCTCCTCGATGAACTTTCATCTTCTCCTCGGAAATATCACTGGTGACCATATTTTTATCTCCAGATGTGCCATCTTCTGGATCTTTTGCAGCACCTGATTCAGACATGATTTTGTCTGAGGTCTTAAAGCCAGGGGCTGAAACATAAACATAACTTCTAGTCAACATGCAAGCCAAAAGTATCAAACATCGGGCCAGATACCCATGCCCTTCATGTGAAAGTGGCTTACAAGTTACCTCATTAACCAATTGACTCCAGAATTGCGCCTCATTGATGAGTAAAATCATCTGGCGTTACAAAGAGTTACATGTAACTCTATCAAGTCTCACTTCCAGGAGTCAATGGGTTAATGCCATATTTGTTGACATAAAAATATATCTCTCACTGGATATTGATTGCTTGGCACTTGTGGAAAGCAGCTCTCCCAGGTAAAAAGGACCAGCTTTGGAAAACACTAATTTGCGGAGGTCCCTGAGATAATTTGTAGTTTGTAAATCAGCACTCATGGGAAGGTATACATGTACAACCTCATGTAAAATGAAAACTGCAGGGAACTGTCTTGGCAATCCATTTGAGCAATAACATTAGGACAATAACATATAGCCGGCAGTCTAGCATGTGTATATTGAGTAGCCACTCCTGCCAGTAATTCCAAGACAACCACTCAAAACGACAGCGATAATAATGATACTGTTTGTTGCAGTATTCATTAAGTACAAGGTGTAAAAACGGAAGTGGCATTTAAGGTGGCTCAAAGCAGTTACAACACTTTCAGGAGAACTTGTTATTAGAAGGATTGCCACTACAACACTTTATCACGTAACCGCAATGTTATGGTACCATGTAACACATCAATTATTGCTGAACAAGATCCAGTCATTTTTGTAACGTAACAAGTTACCACGGCAACAGGAAAGCCTTGCAAAAACACCTTATATTTTGGCTTTAGTTGCTCGTATCTGACAAACGAACTAGGTGATCCCAATTTTTTATTGGACAAAAGTGATTAGCAGGCCAGGATGAAACTCTCTGCAATGTTTAAAAAAATTCTGTGGAGCAGATTCAGAGCTACCTTAAATTTTCAATTATGTAAGGTGGCTCTGCATCCACCCTACACAATTGTTTTAAACTTTGCAGAAAGTTTCATTCTGGCACGCTGATTACATTTCAGAAATAAAAAATGGGGGTCACCGACTTCGTTTTTGAGATAAGAGCAGCTAAGGCCAACATATGGGGTGTTTTTGCTGGACTTTCCTGTTGCCACGGTAACTTTTTGCATCCCAAAAATGGCCGAATCTGTTTCAGCAATAATTGGTGTTTGACATGGTTCCATAACATTGCTGTTAAGTGATTAGGTGTTGTAGTGTCAATCCTTCTAATAAGAACGTTTCTTTCAACTGTTGAAACTGGTTTGAACCACCTTAAACAAGAAGGAAATCATAATTTTTATTGGTTATAATAATGAAACACGAGACATCGACCTACCACAATAATCGAATCCTTGAGGAACAGGCAGTTCATCAGGGACCTCAAATCTGAGAATGACGAGAGAAATGGACATTTGATTCTTTATTTCGAG
>NC_090886.1:47465636-47495636 GCF_036669925.1 Montipora capricornis
GATCACATAATTTCTTATACAATGTGGATGAGATGTCAACACTTATAATATTTTTCTAAGGCTACAAATACCGGTAATTGAACCTGCATGCCTTCTTTATGGGATTGAGGGGGCAGAAAAATTCCAAATTGCAATCAAAAATCATGTAATTACTTTCCAGTTATCTAGTCATTAAAATCACCGTCAAACAAAAAGTTGTCAAGGAATGAAATATGATCTGGTGACTCAAAATCGATTGTTGTTGAAGAACGGATGGCCCCTGCAGTAGCCATTAAATCTCGATGTTCTCGTGAATGGCCTAAACTGGTACAGGTAGCCACTCCTCTAGACGTTGTGGAAGCACTTTTTTAATTCTTCTGCAAAGCCAGTCTGCTCTTCTGTTGATGGGATCTTAAAACTGCATTGGAACTTGATGTTGTTGAACTCTCCAGAGGGGTCAGTGGAGCACTTACCTGTTTTTCTGCTGCTGAAGGGTGAGCTTGAGGCACATTTTCTTTTCCTGCCATGTCCAATACATCTCTCACATGTAGCCTCGTGTCTTCTGACATGTGTTTTATTGTGTGCCAGATTCTACTTCCTTTCCGCTGGTTCTCTCGTGCCACCCTTCTTCCATTCTCTAAATTGATCTTGCGTTTTAACTGCAAATCTTTCTTTGTGTCTTCATCATCTGAGTCTGGCACCCGCCCAATTTCTTGTCTGCCCACCATCGGTATCTCTGATCTGATTTTATTTATTTCCTCTTTTGTTAGCTCCTGTTCCAACTTTTTCTGTGCCTCTTCCACTGCTCTGTCTCTCTTTTCCTACAGCAAAAGTTAACATAACAACGTTGTTACCAGTGCAATAATATTATTGTTTGTCAATGCAAACTGGCTATGCGATTGAATATTTAGCCTTTACCCAAGAGATTTCAATTTCATGAGAAGCCGTGTACCGTTGGTATACCACCATCTATGTTGACACCAATTTGCCTCTCACTGCTGGCTGCTTTGGCGTGATTGTGCTCAAACCCTCATAAAAGACAAGAGTGACTTCTGCATATTTTGGATTAGACCAGGCACCAGTATTTAAATAATTTATATTGAAATAAGGCAAGTGTTACCATGGTTAATCGGTTCCTTCTGTTGATGAATCTCTGACGTCGCCTCTTCTCCTGGTCTGCTTTAGTTATTTGCTGATGTCTCTGACTACGGTAAATTATACCGCTTGACCCTTTTTATGATCACTCCTCTTGAAGGTGGTACCACAGCATTGCCATCTTCATCAAATGCCATCATTTCATGAATGTACTGGTATATTTCATTGCAAAGGGAAGGATCAATTTCAGACCAAGGCACTGTTAATGGAGTTAATGAAACAAATTACTGTAAAATCTTCAGGAAAAGTCAAAATTAAATCAAAATAATAACAATGGAGTCTATCATTTCCATCTATTGACTGCAGAAACATGAAGTACTTTAATTAGAGAGCTCTTGGTATCAAATCTAGGATATTATTTTTTATCCCTATTCGACTGATTCAAAGTCAATCTTAACAAATTAACCTCTACATCAATGTTCCTATGAAACAGAAAAATAAAATTCAGTTGAAATGTCTTTAAAAGTCCAATAAAAGGTTTTTTAAATCCACAATTAATTGAGAAAAAAATTCCCTGTGTACTTTGTTGACACCCAACGCCATTGCAGCACAAGGCAACTCATAATCCATATCCGGGCGGGATGGTCTTACACATTGAATGCTAACTGCAAGCAAAAATGGTTTAACTTTACTGGGATCAATACGGTCTTTAAATTCATATTGAAATGCATCCTTCATTACATCCTATCAAATATTATACAAAAGCAACCTGTTAGACGTCTATAGTCCTTATACAAATTGCCAAGCGCTTCATTTGCTGTGTGAACAGACACAAACTTGCACACATTTAAGTGTGGACATCTGTAAAATCGACCGGGAATATAGAGATCTAACAATTGAATAACAGCATGAAAATTACAAACAACGCTAATAACAAATCACAAGATAGCCTTAGTGCATCTTTCCATGAAAATTAAAATTGAGCTCACTCCGATTAATAATTTTATTTCAGACAACGTTAAAATTTCACACCTCCGGTAATATTTATGGACTTCCACGCTTACGTGATATATATTTTTCATCAATCATCTAATCTTCTGTTCTGAAATCCCAATATCTTTGGTTATACTTACCAAAGGCACAGATTGTGACGTAATAGTAGACTAAAATGAGAAACAATGAACGAGAAACGTGGTTAAAGAGAGTGTACACGGCTCTCTGCGAAGTAAACCACTTATCTTCAATTAATTGGCTTAATTGATGTACTTACGTGATTCTTCTTTACTGTTTGCTCGAGTTTTGAGCTCAGGGCATTTCTTGAGGCAGGATTATTCAACAGGACTTGAATCAGTTCTTCCGGATTCTCGACTTCCATGCTTAAGTATTCCCGTTTGTTAATTTACGAAAAAATCACGCTTGAAAACCAAGGAGAGAAGGCGGAGTAAATTGTTACGAATCCCGTCAAATCTTCGCAAAGAAAGTCACGCAATTCTTCGCTTACGATTTTCCTGTCGTGGGTCGTGCGTACGTCAATAATTCGGGATGATTATCATAGTAATAGGGTGTTGCTAATGAGAAAATTGAAACTATTTCGTCTCGGCTGACATAATTTCAAGAAATGGCCGAAAGTAACTCTGACACCGGTTATAGGAAGTGTTTTTGCCCCAATTGTCACGGTTGTTTGCGAGCACGAAGAACGGTATACAGGCATCACAAACTGTTTGGGTTGGACCGTTCAAGATGGTCAGGATGCTACAGTGAAAGTAACCAGCCAGCCAAAAAAGCGAGGTTTTCGGATTCTCACAAGCCGGATTTGGAAGGTGAATTTTGTCAACATTTTGTTTTGATCTTGACATGTATAGATGGTTTTCCCCGGTGGTTTTCACAGTGACGTCATCAAATTCTGAAACCAAAACTGCAATTTGTTTTGAATTTTTAACTTTCAGAGGTTGAAGATGTTCTAGAAATAAATCTTTTTTCAAGTTTCGAGTTATATGACATCTTTCGTTGCGAAAATACAGTACGGCTGTATTTTGAATTTACGAATTGTCACCTTGCGTGACACCATGATACAAAGTTGTTTGCTTAAAAATATATCAATGACTATGAATCTCAGCAGGCTGAGCGTTTCAAGTACATTAGGAGATGTGTCTTACATATGTATTGCATCTCATGAGCGAAAAGAAAGTTATTTCATCGCCAAGTGAATTCCAGATGTTCCTGTCGATTTCTGGTCGCCATAATGGTGCTCAACAATGGTGTACCACATTGTGGAAAGTTACGTGAAACGCTTCGCCAAATAACTCAGAAACAATTAACCGGACAGACCTGAAAATTGGTGTGGTGATTTAAAAATGTGTCTCATAGAACAATCCAATTTTTTGGCTTATTTCGTTGAACGGTTGATTTTATTTCTTTGTTGCCACTTGCTCCACAATGAGTCCAGTTCCCTCTTTCATTGTTACAGTAATGATATATCTTTGCACGTCCACGTAATGTAACTGGCAGAAGAGAAGACAAAAAAGAGGTTTTTATCAGAGCTACAGGGACCGTGGAGAGAGAGGGGTTGCTACCTTTTTTGCTTGGGTTGATTCTTCAGTGCATGAGGTGGGTGGGGGGGGGGGGGTACTTGGGTCAATTAATACTGGGCGGGGACATACTGAAGACACAAAACACATCTAATATACCACCTCCAGAGGTTAGATCTCTTATCAAAAGATCTTATTACATGCCTTTATCATTCCCGTCTTCTCCAGGTCAGGGGAGAGGGGGATACACTTAAAATAAATAAGCTCAATTAAACATATATACATATATATATTATGCATATATATTTCTTATTTAGCACTTAAGTGCAATGTAAAATTAATGATATAGCAAAAATTAATATTTACAAAAACATCATGACATGATGATGGTACCCACTCAATTGACACACAGGTGAAAATCTGGACATAAATGAATCTGCAGTGGAGGATCAATTTGAATACAGCATTGGTTGTATAGAAGAAAACAGAAAGAGTGCCATGAAAGGTAACTGCAAGTCTGCCATTTGCGTTACAAGTCAAAATTAACATCTAACATCAAATTCAATTATAATGTCATCTATTCCACATGAAACGAAGGACATAGAGGTTTTTGCTTGCAGTCTGTGTTTTTTCTGCATTAATTAAGCATGCTTTTGTAGAAGTTATGAATATGCTTTAATATTATTCGATTTCAGTTGTCTCATGTGATGTCCAGGAACTGGAAGTATCTGTAAAAGAAAATGAGTTGGGAAATAGTTGTAGTGATGGTGAAGAACATAGACTGGATGAATTACAAGGTAAACTGGCTAGCACCAGCTGATTTATCCATATCAGAATACACTGAATTAATTTTTAGACGTCGTTAGAACAGACTTGGAAAGATTCCAATGGGATTTGTCACAAGTATCAGTGTTAACCTAGCGTACTATAGTAATGAAAATCTTTTGTTCCTGCAGATGAGGACCTAGTAGGGAAATATGAAAATGAAAGTGAGTTTGAAGACAGCTCTGATGAAGAACGAGGAATCAATGCTTTGAAAGGTACCTTGCTCAACCATCAGTACATAATTTCTCTAGAGATCCATCTCCATCTCTGGCAATGTCCAAAGGTATTGTAGCCCCTGAGAATGAGATAGATTTAAAAAATGGTTATAATTATTATAATAAAAGTGAATTCTGTGTTGATTTACAAAATATGCAATTGAAATGTCTGAACACCCCAATAGACATATCAAAACTGTGAAGCAAGCATTACACAAAAATTTTTTTTTTGGATTCACATCATTTTAGGTTTTTTTGGTATATCAGAGGGTGAAACTGATCAGTCTGGAGAGACTACAGAATCCAGAAATGAAAAGGAAAGTCAACCAGAGGAAGCCAACCCATTGATGACATTACCTGTAATAAATGACAAAAGCAACTGGAAAAACGAGTGTCATGGACAGGAGGAGAGAAAGGATGAAGAGGAGAAATCATCTAACTTAATTCGCTGGATTTCCCTCTTACTTTTGCGCATAAAGCTTCAATATAACTTATCCAACACTTTGTTTACTGTATTGTTAAACCTTATCTACTTTATTTTTTTTGTGCTTCGTCATCCACTTCATTTGATTTTTCCAAAGACAATTAGTGAACTTGAATTAATTTCAGATTTAAAGGTACTTAACAAGACAAAAATCTTTGCTGTCTGTCCCAATCCAAAGTGTGCATGTTTATATAGTATTGATGAAATCAGTTGTAAGGTGAATGGGAAGCAAAGGGCAGAAATCTGTAACAAGAAACTTTGGGGTAAAAGGTGCAACACAGAACTATCTTTTGAAAAAAAATTATCATTTGGTAGAACCAAGATGGTTCCTTTCAAGACATATCCATTTTTACCTCCTTCAGAGTGGATTAAAATGTTTTTTAAGCAAGAACAATTCTTGCACCTAATTAGAAACCGCCCTGAACCTTCAAAAACCGAGTACAGGGATATCTGGGATGGAAAGATTTTGCAACAGTTCCTGATGGATCCTGATGACATGACAAAGCCGCTGCTAAAGGATAAAATGAATTTGGCATTGCTGCTCTATCTAGATTTCTTTAACCCATTCCAAAGGGCTGTCTACTCCTGTGGAGCCATCTATATGAGTGTACTGAACATCCCAAAGAGTCAGCGCTTCAAAGCAAGGTGGTCAATGCTTATCGGCTTGATACCAGGTCCATCAGAGCCAGAAGGTCATGTCAATACCTATTTATCACCCATCATTGATGACCTAATTACATTATACTCTGGAATTCAGATCAATTCATTGGGTCCGGGGAAAATATTCAGCCGCTCTATTCTTCTTCCCATCTTGGCTGACCTCCCAGCCTCAAGAAAGGTGTCACAGTACAAAAGTCACAAAGCAGATCTGCCCTGTGATAAATGTTGCTTCCAGGCAGTTCGTGAAAAAGGGACGATTGGAGCAAGTGGCAAGATGAGTTTTTACTCAGACTCAAGCAAAAGTTTTCCATACCGGACTGACAAAGAGGTTAGGAAGGCAATGAACACTTACAGAAAGGCTGCAAACAAAGCAACTGCTCAAACCCTTTCCCAAAAATCAGGTGTGAAGTATAGTGAACTCATTCGTCTGCCATATTTTGATATGGTTCAAAATTTCCTAATTGATCCCATGCACAACATTTTGATGGGCCTTGTATCAGACATTGGTGAAGTTCTGATATCCAATAGCAATGATATGTTGACAGACAAAGAAATTGAAATACTGGCAAGCAGATTGAGTGCTCTGAGGGTTCCCTATGATGTTGGGAGACTACCAAAGACAATGCTAGAAAAGATGTCTGCACGTGGTTTGAAAGCCCAGCAATGGAAAAATTTCATTGTGACTTATGCCCGGGTATGCCTATGGAACATTGTGCCATACACGTTCTATGACACCACCAAATGTCTTGCTGAAGCAGTTGAACTTATGTTGAAGGACCCCATCATGAGGCATGAGGTAGATGATATTTCCTGTCTTCTCCAAAAACACCATAAACTGTATGCTAGGGTGCTTGGAAAGTATGCCGTAAGTGTGAATTACCACATGGCACTACACATTCCTGAGCTTATTCAGAATTGGGGCCCCCCAACAAGCTGGTGGTGCTTTCCGTACGAACGACACATTGGCCTTTTAGGTGACATGAACAACAGTGGAAAAACTGTGGAAGAAGAAATTTTTCGTAACTTTGTTGTGCAGCACTTAATTAGTACTTCAAAGATCCCAACATTAGACATCTTCCAAGAAAAATCCATCCCTTCGCAACTGAAGCCATTCCTTAATCAGTGCCTAGATGATCATAGTGCAGAAAGGCAGGAGGAATGGTCAGTTTACCTCAGAATACAAGCAGAACGCTTTTTTAATGGGCTTGATTGCATTTATAAACTAGCTCCATCCAGAACACAAGGAACATTGGACACTCAGTTGAGAGTGGAAAGAGAAGATTTCCCAGAAGAAATAGCCAAACAGTGGAGAGTTCAGATGTTGCCACCACGAAGAATGAAACAAAGACCAAAACTTGAATATTTTATTGAACCTAAAAACTACTTGTCACACATTTATGACGATTCACTGTTGTCCGTTGAGCCATGCATTGACACATTTGATAGATGTGATGTAAATGGTTCCACTTTCTCTTCAGCATACAACAGAACAGACAGAGGTCAAACAGCCCTTGTTTATTGTGTGGACAAGTTAGATGGGAGTGATAGTGAGGATGTTTCTCCCTATTTTATTCAGGTTAATTTCTTTTTCACTGCACGTGTCCACTTGAAAGGGTCAAATGGAGCCACTAGCATGAAGGTACACCATCTGGCAAACGTTAACTGGTTTCACTTTGCCAACAAGAACCATGCTTCTGACAAATTAGCTGGATTGCCAGCCTTGAAAAGCACTTTTTATCGTGGAGATCATATTGTCAATGTGAGAAGGTTGATACGTAGGGTGACTACACTTCAAGTTAAGAAGAACTATCAGTTAGTGGCTAATCTGAGTCGATGACTACATTACGTACCTTGAGTATCGCAATCAGTGAAACCCACAGAGTAACCCACTAAAACTGTAGGATGATGCTTCAGAAGACTGGCCAATAACTACTTAAACTTCCTCAATTACCCAGATATCCATTCTGTATAGCACTTAAGAAGATGAAGGTTCAGGCCCAAGTGGTCTTGTCCAAAATGCATGACACAGGTCATTTTAAGGAAAGTTACCAAATAATAATATTACTTGAGAAATTTGGGTAATCAAATGGTGACAAATGAAATTAGGGCATAATTTTACAACATGTTTTGTCCAAAATCAAATAATTTCCATTGATTAGCTACATTGTTTTAAACTTACTCCTTAATTCTCAAACCTAGATACCATGTTGGTAATGTAGGAAAAGTTGCAATGGCAACATTGTAATTTCACATGTCAAATTAAAAATGAACCCTTAAATTTCGTTCCAAAATTAAGGAGTAATTTGTCACCCATGTTATTAGCCAAATAATTACTTGAGAAACGTTGGGAAGATAAATTTCAATCTATAAGATAGATGTACATGTACATTGTATTTCTGGTTTGATAAGTGCAATTGTTAGTTTTACTAATTACAATAACTGTCAAAATTCTTATGCACTGATTGGTTTGTGGCCATGAACTACATGTGTAACACGATTGAGCACATGCTGTCTCAACAAATGTGAAACCAAACAGTAGGGTGATTTTGTTACATTGTACTTTTTTCCCCAAGTTATTGTCAGTTGTCTGTGGTCTGTACTCTTATAGAACATAGAAAATGTTGGCTCGTAGTTCCACTTGAAACTTGAATATTTCAAGACATTAAATGCTGTATAATGGTACAGATTAAAGAAAACTGATGTCAATTTTATAATTACATGTAAGCTTTTATCATTAAAATGATAATTAAATTCAATTTTTTCCAAATTATGTTTAGCAATTACCAGTAGATTTATTAAAGGTTTCAACAAATCATCTAATTAGATACTGCAATATAATCTGGAAGCACAGCAACTGATAAAAAGGGATTAAATAGGCCTGGCTGGTCACTATTCACTTAATATGGCTCTTGAAGGAAATAGGGTTGGTTTCCATCGAGTTCTAATATTTCACGAAAATGTTTAATCATACGACCTGAAATACATCAAGAGTTGGGACATAAAAAATAATTGCTTTGCATTATAACTACAAATTGAACACACCAAAGCACACTTTTGCATACACAAGAGACAATAATATAATGTGCAACCTTGACAATACTGTAAATTTCAGTGAAGTTTCCAACGATTTACCATTGTTTAAGCTCGCTTCTCACAACATGTGCAATGTCTTCAAACAAATGATCAATACATCCAAATAAAAATTGCTTCAACATGCAAATACAAGATCAATAACAGGTGACAGCTGACTTACCAAAAGAATGCTCTCAGACACCTCACACACTGCCAGTCGTTTTCTTGCCCAATATCATGGAAATCACACTTTTTTTTCTCCTCCGTGTATCGCACGTTGTCACAAGTGCTTATTTTAAACATGATTCAGATTTTAATAAGTTAGTAACGATATTGAATCCACGAACAATTTCAAGAAAGCAACGAATCCTAAGTTATGATTCCACCAATGATTTTTCGGGCTGCTGGAATCATACCACGTGATTCAGGTGAATCGTATTTGATTCCAGTGTCGATTTTCCAAGTGTGGATAAATCATCATGTGATTGGTGTTATGATTATCCAGCCTTGAAAAATCATAAGCAACAATTCCAATGCCCTGTTAAATCACCTTGTGAATTTAACAACATAATTCCACAAGTAAATTTCCTGTGTTAATAGTTCAAGTTGTTTATTTCAAGGCACCTAAAGCTTATCCTTTGATGTCGTCAATGGCTCTTTCGAAAATTGCGTTTTCGTTCATCATTATTTTTGCGGCCTTCAACTTAGCAACTTTGTCCCCGAACGTAAACAATGTCTTTGCTCAACTGTGCAACATCCTTCGTTCTTGGATGCCTTCAGTTACCGACAGCGTTGAGGAAATTATCCTAAGAATGCACAAGTACTGCACAGAGAGGTTGTTTGAAGACCTGCAACGAGGAATAACAATGCTGATTACCCTGTTTGAGAGAGTTTGTGCCTTAATACAACCAGCCTTCAAGAATTTGTTCAACGTTGTCACGGATGGTTTGCTTTTACTGCACAACAATGGAATGAGTTACACAGACGAAATTTTACAACAAGCCCTCGGTATTGATGGTTAGTCTCTATGGCCATTTAATATTGCCTTGTAATAAGATTACCACATTTTTAACATTAGAGATACACTCATGCAGAAAACTCCTATCTGCAACCCCACCAAAGGATACCGTGCATCGGTGGCTCAGTTGGGCTGCCATGCGGGAGGCCCGTGCGGGAGGCCCGTGCGGGAGGTTGTGAGTTCAACTCCGGCCGGACCAACACTCGGGATCTTTAAATAACTGAGGAGAAAGTGCTGCCTTTGTCATTTGCAAATGGTTAGACTTTCATCTGCAAATGGTTAGACTTTCAAGTCTTCTCAGATAAGGACTATAAACCGTAGGCCCCGTCTCACAAATAACTTCTATGTTCATTAGTTCCCTGTGGGACGTTAAGAACCCAC
Source organism: Montipora capricornis (assembly GCF_036669925.1). Lineage (NCBI taxonomy): Eukaryota > Metazoa > Cnidaria > Anthozoa > Scleractinia > Acroporidae > Montipora > Montipora capricornis. Next base: position 47,475,894 of record NC_090886.1, read on the forward strand.
ACACTATTCGAGAAGCGTAGGGGATGAAGTTCCTGGTGTTGTGGCTGTCCTCTGTGAGTATATGGGTGGGTGGATATAGCAGGTCCACATCAGCTGAATAGTTGCCAAAACTTCAACCTGCTGAAACAAATAAATAACAAATAACAAGTACCTAAAAATAAAATCGAAAGAATTGGTATGTTGCAGGAGCCCATGAGTAGGAGCAATTTATTTTTAGATTGCATTTCCCGCGAAAGAGACTCCCGCAGGAGCCCGATGACCAATCACAGGAAACTAACTTGACGTCATAGCGTCATCGAACTGGAACTGCCTTTGTTGTTTTGCGGCAAAGGTAGTCCAAAAATAGATTGGTCTGTAAAAATGCTGTGACATTAGTATGGGAGTTGCTCACTCTTACTCGTGGGCTTCTGTATGTTGTTAGTACTTTTGAGATTGGAGCGATTCTAGAATACCCAGCCATCTTTTCACAGCATAAATCTGTTGGTCCCACACTGCTGTAGTCGAAATCTAAAAGGAATTCAGTGGGTGTATGGCCAGTGCTCCCACAGACATGAACTAAGTGGTATTCCGCGAGTATATAACTATTGCCTCCCCCAGTCCTGCACTCCTGTAGTCGAAAGCTAAGTGGATTTCGTGGAGTGTGTAACTGTTGTTCTCGCAGGCCCGCACTGGGTGTGTAGCCAGTGCTCCCGAAGTCCCGCAGTCATGAACTAAGTGAAATTCAGCAATTGTATAACTAGTGCTCCCGCAGTCCCTGTCTTCATCCAGGCCCGACTCTTTTAGAATGAGTAGGTAATAATCAAGTATTAATGTGTTCTTTTGCGTTGTGTTTGTTCTTGTGCAACTCTATTAGAACGAGTGTTACTGAGGGCTTTTATTCTTTTGCGTATAGGCGACTACGGGAGCAGGGTTTTAAGTTCCAGATTTTAGTGGCCGGGTATTCTAGAATCTAGCCTTTAGAAAGTTGTCTGAAGGTTGTAATTTCATTAACTTATTTGATAGTAATTTTCTTTTCATCCTTTGAGGGAGTGGGAGGGAGTTGCAAAAAAGAAGTAGTAGAATTACCCTTCTCCTTTTTGTGTGTAAGGGACCTAATTTCATGCAGGAACAAGTGCCTTCAATCCTTGGCTCCATTGATTGCACTGGAAAAAAAGATAAGACTATGGTATTCAAATTGGACCCTTGTTACCATGATAAACAGGCATTGTAAAAAAGTTTTTAAAAAAGCTGCAACCTTTAATCATCTTTTGTACCATTAATGGCTTCTTTTTCCCTTTGATCTTACAGGAGCTGCTTTACCAGATCATGGGGGAACAACAAGTAACAAACTTTTATCTCTAATTCTATTTCTCTTTTGGATCATCTTGGCCCTAGTTTGCATTTCCAGACTGTCCTACAATAAATTTTTCCTTCTGATGTCCAGCACATTCCTCTTGCATGCATTTTTGGGTCCTGTCTGGTGCATACGAAGACTGGCATTTGGCATTGGAACTTCTCTTTGGTTAGGCTCTCTTATCTCAAGCAAACCAATACCTGCTGCAATTACTGTCTTAATCGCTTTTACTCTGACAGGATTCAGAAAATGGAGGAAGGAAATTGCCATTACAAACAATACCAAAGACATGTTGAAGTTGAGTGAACTGTTAGAACAGAGACTTCATGGAATAGAAAAGAAATTAGATGTTTTAGTATTAAAGATAAGTGCCATTAATGATACTCCGCCTGAAAATGTGACATTTGACAGATCTTGAAGAGCAGGCCACCCGGTTTTCACCCCGCATTCTGATCCAAGGGGCTACGACACTTTATTTCTGCCTTGGTTTTGGTCCAAAGTAGAGCGATTTTCAATTGAGTGTCGAAAGTGATTAGCAAATTACTTTGGTTTTGCATCTACATTTACTTTGAACACTCAGTGATTGGTTCAAAGTTCTCACGCCACTTTTTCAACCAATCAGAAGTGAAACATTTTCCCGTCCTTGTGTCGGCTACATTTAATTACTTAGAGTTTTGGTTGGTTATAAACTGGATTGTCTCCCTCCTTTTTGATTGGCCAAAGTAATTACTTTGGTTTTGGTTTTGGTTTTACGACACCCATTTGAAAACCGCTCTAATTGGCACCAATTCTAAAACACTTACTGGCACTTGAAATGTTAACGGGAAAAAATTAATGTATTTGCATAAATATGGATGTGGTGCTACCAGAAGTCATTTTCAGTTGTAACACACTAAGGGATACCAATCCTCCAAATTTTTTCAAAGGTTCAGCAATAACTGACCCTCCCCAAGGAGTAGGGGACCTTTCCAAGGGCCCTTGCTGGCATGATCTTTATTCTTTGCCTGCAGGCATCTCTAAAATGAAGTTTTGGATCTGCTGTTACGACAGATGAATTTGTTGTGTTTCAATAAATTTAATTAAAGTACACTTTAAGCTCACACAGATAATTTTAATTCTGCCATATAGGCTTGAAATTAAGAAGGTAGCTTGTGTGAACAGGTTCTTGTAACTTTTGATAGCAAGATGCCTCTAACAAGCGAATTGGTATTTTAATGAGACAAGATGAAAAGAAATGACACTAATCTTATTCCCAAAGTCTCCCTTCCTGTCTTCTGTCCCTTGGGCAAGAAAGATCTGGTCATGTTTGTGCAAACACAAGGCGCGTGGTGGCGTTTACGTAGGATGCTGCTGTTTGTGTAAAATGTGAACGTTGGTTGCAAATGTCACTGATATTCCTGAAGCCAACTGAGAGTCACAAGGGACGTGGTAAAAGCGCTAAGGACATTTCTCTAGCCAGTCACTTCTTCAAAAACTTGACCTTTTCCTTTTAGGTCACGCGCGCATAAATGCCACAACACACGAAGCGAAAATTTCTGTAACAAAAACCAAATAAATTGAAGGCATTATATAACTTCAGTAGCAATGCAGTTCTTACCGCGTTTGTACCGACTTAAGCGTTTTCAAGAATCACTCTTATTTGTATGTGCGGTGCTCACCTTCAATAATAGGCAATTTTAGTTACATTTCCTTACGGCGGAACCGGAAATGGAGGCAGACGTGTAATATTCTCGCGTTCATCGTTCTTATATCGCGCTTGAGTGACAAAATCACTTTCAAAGGAGGCTTACGTTGCTACTGTAGCTCCTAAAACAAACGAAGATCATTTGAGCGATACTTTTTTCTGCAAATTCAGTCTAAAAAGAAGGGAAGTGGTGTGTGTGTGTTGGTTGGCGCGAAAATAAAAAGAGACATGCATGTGCACGCGGTATGTCCATTCATTGCTAGCAGACGTCCCTTTCTTTTTACGTTCTTTGGCCTGACGAGTGTACGGGAGCACTGACTGTGCAATATCAACCCAAGAGCTTCGTGACAGGCAGGTGGCTAATTAGCATATCTGACTACCATGAAACATGTGAAAGTGGTCTGCCTTGGCATCCTACTTAGGAACTTTAGGAAAGTTATTTTCACACGATAATGTTTAAAGCTGAATAGCTTGTGGGTCGTGCACAAATGTAATCAAATCAAATTAATACATATCAAATCATATTGGTTTTTGAGGAGAGGGGAAAACCGGAGTACCCAGAGAAAAAGCTCCCAGATCTGGGAATCGAACCTGGGCCACGTTGGTGGGAGGCGAGGCAATTTTCCCTTTCCTAAACAAGCGATGCCATAGACCTAATCGGCTAACTCAATGTTGTACCCAATTCAAATCTCCCGGGACTAAGATTCTTTGTTTACTGTATTTGCATGATAATGTAGCATTCATATTTAAATGATATGGAAATACCCGGAACAAAACGTTACAATACAATACAATACATACTTAATTGACCGCTCCCCAAAGGGGCTTTTCAGGGCCAATGAAACAATCAACGAAACAACAGAACACAACAACAACAACTGTTAAGAATCCCAACTGGCCGGAGGCAAACCAGTTGGCTATTTACAAGTGCTACATGGTTCAACTTACAAGTGCTCCCTGGTTCAACTTCCCAGCTGCACTTGTAAATAGCCAACTGGTTTGCCTCCGGCCAGTTGGGATTCTTAACAGTTGTTGTTGTTGTGTTCTGTTGTTTCGTTGATTGTTTCATTGGCCCTGAAAAGCCCCTTTGGGGAATGCTACATTATCATGCAAATACAGTAAACAAAGAATCTTAGTCCCGGGAGATTTGAATTGGGTACAACATTGAGTTAGCCGATTAGGTCTATGGCATCGCTTGTGGAGGCAGTGTGGCCCAGTGGTTAGGGCGCTTGCCTTGAGATCCGGAGATCCCGGGTTCAAGACCCGCTCTAACCACTCGTCGAATTTGATCCTGGTAGTCCCTGGTTCAACTTCCCAGCTGCACTTGTAAATAGCCTACTGGTTTGCCTCCCGCCAGTTGGGATTCTTAACAGTTGTTGTTGTTGTGTTCTGTTGTTTCGTTGATTGTTTCATTGGCCCTGAAAAGCCCCTTTGGGGAGCGGTCAATTAAGTATGTATTGTATTGTATTGTAACGTTTTATTCCCAAAGGGTTTGAATTGGGTACAACATTGAGTTAGCCGATTAGGTCTATTTGGACGAGACTTCGAACAAATGACGAAAAAAATACTTAATCTAGGACTAGATTAGCTGCGTATGTCACTTAAAATTCAAAAAAAAAAAAACGAGAAAAAAACCTTTTAAAAAAATGGAGAAAAGAAATAGAAAAGTGGAGCGAACTGTACAGGTCCGCCAATGATCCCAGAACCGCAAACGATCCCGGAAAAAAGTAAGGAATGGCATGGAAGGTGGAATGGTCTGGCTAGAAAATTAATGTCAAGAGCGCTCATTTTTATTAAAATCACCTTAGCCCTTTCACTGCCGAGGGCTTCCCCATTGACGAGTAAAATCGTCTGGCGTTAGACAGAGTAAAATCTGTAAGTGTCCATTTTCATTTTTGGCGGTGAAAGGGTTAAATTTTGTTTCTTACCGTGACGCTGTTATAAATTTGCCACATTTAATTATCGCATACAATCATCAAAAACTAACTTGGACGCAATTGTTAACTGATTGATACCAGGGGCCACAATTCGCCCTTGTCACACGGCGGCCATATTGTCCCGGGAGACCAAAAAAGCTTTGTTTGACCACGCCAAGCCTCGCAGTGGAAACCATGGGTGTGAGGCTTGGTTTTGAGACGGGGACGGCAAGCGGAAGTGAGTTATTTTCCCTTTTAACTTGCTTTCGCACAACCACATTTACAACGCTAAGTATCTTTTCTCCGTTAGAGATGATTAATACAAAGATCTGGGAGGCACCACTGTCCTGGCACGCAAAATCTTCTCTTCCGGTTGCCGTCCGCGTCTCAAAAACGCGCGTGCTTAAGCTCCCTACGCCGTGTTGCCGCCGTGTGACTTGTAACCGTGCGTGGAGCTCGCTCCAATCCCCCACGTGTTGTCCGCGCGTCATATTCCACGCACGGAGGAGCGAGGACGTGACCACTGCAAAGGTTCATCACTGAGGATCTATGCGTGAAATTCTAAAGGTATCTGTAAGTGTTATCAATCTAGTGGCTGGCCTGTCTCTTCTAACAAACCAATATCGTAAGTACATGAAACGGTGTCCTCTTTCGGATTCTTATGTGTTTGTTGTGAGCTAAAATTTTTTCTTAATTTGGGTGTGTTGCAAGTTTGTTGTCACCAGAGTGTGAGTAAAATTTCACATGCCCATATGTAAAAGTGAGGAAAAGCTATAATTTTAGACCTACATTTCTGCGGTGTTCGAATCAGTTTTCCCATTTTCAACTTAACCCAAAATATGCTTAAGTTTGAAATTTATTGAACTACCTCATACATAAATAATCCATATGGTCGCCGGTTTTTTCTAACCGAGTGGATTTGTATAAACTTAAGCCTTAAATGTTTACGTCAACTTCTTTTGGATTTCATTTATTTTATTTATAATACGGATATACGGAATATTTTGGTGAGGCTTGTATTATGCGTAATTTTTAACGAAAAATATTAGAAATTGACGCAATGTTGAAAGAACATAGTTAATGTAAAGACAAGCACTTTCAGTTTTGCTTTTCTCTCGAAAATGAATAATTTAACTTCTGCACTCTCAAAATAAGACAATTTAACCATTTACTTACTCAGTTACATCTTCGTTTTCCATATTTTTTAGTCCCAACATTTACTTATCAGGATCTATCAGTACATATTTATAGTTTTGAAATCATGTGTTTCTGAACGAGTTCCGGCATTAAGTGTTAAAGAGCAAAGCTGCTTAATATAGAATACCTGTTGGTAATTTTGTGAGTAACGGATAACGGTGCAGCTTTTTGCAGTGGGAGGAACAGAGCCAGAAAAGGTCTGTGTATGATACAATGATATATAAATCAAAAGGTTCATTGGAGCTGGCAGGGGGTAAATAGATTGACTCGGATAAAGCACAACTTTGATTTGAGCTGTTCTGTCTTTTCATAGTTTACGTTTTTGCTTTTACAGCTGTAAACAAGTTAGCTTTCACTGAATTTAGTGATAATGCTATGTAACAATTATTCCATGAGCCGGAGTTGGATATGAAGTGACAATCTTTTTGCGGCAATCTTTTTTTCATCCATTATGTATGAACTTAACAAGGTCAGGGTCCAGGAAAAAACTGTGTTCCCTTTATCCCATTGACATCTAAAGTGCCTCCCATCAATGGCTAAAATCGTCTGGCATTAGATAGTAAAATCTATAAGTCTTGCTCTCAGGATTCAAAGGAGTAGTTTTAAGGACTTAAAAACAGACTATGTGCAGATTTCATTGCAGACAAGGAGGTAAATAATACTTACCAGTACAGCTGTAGGCCTTTGTTGGGAACTAGACTTTCGCAAAGTCCTTTGTAGTCGTTTGGCTTTGTTTTCTCTCTCGCAACTACATTGCTCGCTCGGTCGCTTTGCAATTCTCATTAAAGCTTGGTGACTGCTCACCTAAGGGTTACTGACCAACTTTTATCCCATATTACTGATAAAAAGACAAACCTTAGCCCTATATTACTGATTTAAAAAGGTCCACTTGGTGCAAGTCTAAACATAAACAAGGAAATCAAGTAATGCATTTTGTGTGTGTTATTGGAGATGGGGGCTGTGGTGCATACTTTGTTGCATTTAATTTTTGTAGTTGTTTATCTCTGTGGGTAAGATGGGGTTTTTTGTGTTTTGTGCAGTTGGGACAGACTGATTTTTTTTTTTTTTTTGGCTGATTTTCCGAAAGCCACATGCAAATAGAATAGAATGAGTTTTCATTTTTGTTATTTATTTATCAACACAGAATGTCAATATTATATTCCACTCTGTTACAAAAGCATCTATCCATGGGTTGATAGATTGCCCAGGTCCCTGGTGATGAATTAACATTGTGCTTGTACAGCAAGCAAACAACACTTGATTTATTTTTCTCTGGGTAGTCATTGTTACATAAAAAGTGCTAATATTCCAGACCTTCCAACTATCACCATTTGGTTGTGAGACTCACGATTTCAGGACTCATCCCACAGTCTCACGATTTAACTTCGAAATCTTACAGTTTTCCAAACTAAATACAATCTCAATCAGATATGACCTAAAACTAAGAAAATATTTTTAAAATGGAGTATTCACTGAGTTTCTTGTATTTGGGAATCTGGGCCAAGCCAAAAAAACATCAATCTGATGTCCAATTTGTGCACGAAGTAACCTGGGAAGGCTTTGTTTCGTGTGTTCAAAATGGCAGAACCAATTCCCTGGCTCCAGAGGCCCATTGAAAATTAAATATCTCTGAAAAATGAAAACTTAATTAATTTACTTCTTTCCTCTTGGCACTTCACACCTCATGGCCATGACCTCGATCGCCACAGCATTTGCCTCCTCCGAAAGAAAAACTATCCTCTGGCACCCAGGGTACGGAATGAAGGGAATGATCCTCTGAAGACATAAAATTTGTGTGAATTAATGCTGAAAAGACACCAATTATATATGGCAGTTTGAACACTGCTAGGCATTGTTAGCACTGAGGTTCCTTTGCTTTAAACCATTTTTGCAAATCTCTCTATTTAGGACCCAAATCTCAAGATTTTTTGGGCTCAGTTTTTGAGACCTCAAGATTTAGGGGCTGAAGATGTTGGAAGGTCTGATATTCTTCTTGAGATAGTGACTACATGATACTAGTTCCAAATCTTTGTATTTACTGCCAACAGCAGAAAACAATATAGTTCACTATGCTAAGAATAGCAATTTAACGATGAAATGATATATGAAATGGATCATATATGAACTGTGGATATGATCTTCACTTGATTTCATAACCGCAGTTCATATATGATCCATTTCATATATCATTTCATTGTTGATTCATTCCTCACAGGAACATTAGAACCCACAAATGACCAGCTCCCAACATCAGTGGCTTCATAGCTCAGTTGGTTAGAGCGTCGCACCGGTATCGCGAGGTCACGGGTTCAAACCCCATTGAAGTCCTGAATTTTTCAGGCTTCTTTATGCAATTGCAAAAATTGCGTTCATAACTGCGAGGATCATAGCTTCAATTGGATAGCAATTTGTTAACATGCTCATTTCATGATGTCACCTTGTGATTGTTAGCTGACAGAGTGAAAAGAGTTTGATTGTTCAAGAGTTACTATCTACTGCTAATTACATTGTATCTTGTTTCTGTTCCTCAGCAAATATTGTAAACATTTGTTTAAAAAACATGCATACAAAGGCCTGTACTTTGGAGTATCCTGGAACAACTGTGAAGAGATTTCCAGTACCCCCAGAGTTTGTGGATTGGAAAGCTGCATTTCCAGCTTACAAGCCTGTTGATTATACATCAGAAAAAGTGCTTGGTCTTCCTCCCTGGGCTGATCCAGAGATAAGGTATAGAGTGTTACTGACTTGTGATGTTAAGTACACAACCCCACCCTCTCCTTAGTCAATCAGGGTTGCCCTCATATCTCATAAAAAGGTTTGAAAGTCCACCATTTACTCCTTGAACATACATGTAGGTTCTTTAAATGAATTCTAGTTTGCATGGACAATAGATGATGAATGATAGACGATACAGTGTTTTTCCATTTCAAGGGCATATTTGTCACACTGCAATCGAAGTTTGCAAGTGAAACACTAGTGTCATTTTATGACTCAACTTTGCATGAACATGAAATTTTAAAAATTCAAGGTTAGTTTTTCTCATTTGCATTACAATTATATAATCTAGCATTATGTGAGGCAATTTCGGGCTTTTTTGTAGTTTTAACCAGAAATTGCCTCACATCCACCTTAGATTACATTGTAATGCAAATGAGAAAAACTAACCGTGAAAAGGGCTATTGCGTGGCATATTGCTAACTAATTTTCATGCAGTGAAAAAGAAAAGAATGAATGGAATAGAATGTTCTCAACTGGTGTTAAACAGAAGCCTCTTGAAAGTCCTTCGCTTGTCGGGTATTTTGCCTGTGTATGCATGTCCAGAATTTGAAATCAAGGGCACGTTCCATTGACCATATTCCGGAACAGAAATACATGCCTGGACACTCCATGTATTCTAACTTATTCCAGAATAGGGTCAATCTCACAATATTGTCCAATATCATCCATCGTCTTTAGTTTAGCACATGCCATCCTAGTCTGTTGTATCTGAATCTGACAATTAACCAGTGATGAAACAACTTCTACCATTGCTCCTTGTATTGTGCATGAAACCTCAATCATCATGCCGATGATGACAACAAATGAAGGGCTTTTAAAGAAAATGTTTTCCCTTTTTGTTCTAGGAAAGGATCTGTGAAAATTCCCCTGCAATTTAATACGCTTGACACAGTGTACAATACGGACAGGACAAGTTTAGTCGGCAAATATAAAGTGGTACATGGAGTTCCTCGGTAAATATTGCTAAATTTTATTATGGTACAAGAAAAAAGAAAAAAGTTTTACCTTACCTAAGTTTTTATTTCCTTTAGTGACAAGAAATCATTGATATTATAAGTTAGGTCTTCGATGATTACATGTAAATGAATTACTGTACAGTAAGTTAGATGAGTTACTGTATTTGGGACCTTTCAAGTGCATACAGGCAGGTACAAAAGTCGGACCAGATCAAGACAGATACCTCACGTAGGATTGACGTCAAAAAAATGATACTTGGTATGAGGCCTTGGTGAAAATCGGAGCAAATGTTGAACAGTTTTGGCCTACAAAACCATTTTTCGCTCAATCTGATGTGAGCGATCCGAGTTGATCTGGTCCATCTTTTGTACCTGCCCAATGAATACTGTATGATAGCTACTCATCAAACCTGTCAATCATACACTGACAATCAGAAACTTTGCTCATCGCAAATGGCTTCTTTAAAACCTTCTTTTTTCTTTGTCAATTATTTGATCAGCCTCCGGTCCATTTTTAAAGCTGCCAGAAAGTGGAAAGAACTTTCACACAGACATCATTGCTTGTTTGCACGCTAAAACAAAAAATCAATATGATTAAAACGAACTATGTTAAAGTAGGTATTGACCACTATCAACAATACCATAATACTCTTTGTTTGCCCTCCAAAATTTTGCATAAGCATTGTTCTTATTTTCTCTTTGGACTTACTATGGTCCCAAGAGAAACTGGAAACAATGCTTATGCAAAACTTTGGAGCACAAACAAAGATTATTGTGGTATTTTTAATAGTGGCTAATTAAAATGACACTGCAAAGTCAACCATCTCTTTTCACCATTTGCATTCCCTGAAAGGGTGCAACAAGTTTTAAGTTTGTTTATTTTTTCAAGTACATGTACTAATAATTTTTTACAAGAAATACAAAGAACAGGGATTGGCAAAAAAAATGTGGAGTTGAGTAAACAAAACCCATAGGGTTAAAAAGAGTTTACGCGCAAGTACATAACAAAAAATACTATGTGCATATCTAAATTACGCTTTACTACTGAACTTATATGGCAACAGGCAATCAAAGGTTAGATTAGCATAGGTAAATAAATAAAAAAAGCACAACCACAATCTTCATGTAATGGTTTTCCCTGGTTTTTCTGCAGATATGTCCAGGTTTGACCCTAATTAGATGCTCGCAGATTTCAGTGAGCGTCACAAAGTGTCCCCTTGCTCTTCTCACCAACTTCAACATCACTCGTGTCTCAGAATACAGACAATTTACGCCACAAAGTGTCCCCCAAATGCTTCTCTTTAAGTAAAGATTAACTGCTGCTTTTACCCAAAGCTAAGAATAACACTAACCTTTACCCTTCCCTTATTGTTGGAAATAGGTAGCCAATGCTTAGACTTAAAGGGACACTTTGTGTTGGATGTCAAGATTGAGCGTGCATCTAGCCCTTTCACTCCTGTAGGGGCCACTTAGACTTATAGATTTTACTCTGTCTAACGCCAGACGATTTTACTCGTCAATGGGGAACCCCACAGGAGTGAAAGGGCTAATTAGGGTCAAACCTGGACGCAAGTGTTTTTCTGGTGACATGTTTACATTGGATAATAATATTGATGTCCCTTTTTTAAGGAATCCAATTGGTAGAACTGGTATGATTGGACGAGGATTGCTTGGCAGATGGGGTCCAAACCATGCTGCTGATCCAGTGGTTACAAGGTACTTTCAAATGTTGCAACCAATCTCTAAAAACAAACTGAGCAGCTGCTGGTAATTATAATAGGATATCAATTTCAGGGGCTGTGGAGTACAAAGTAATTTGAAAGTGGGGGGGGGGGGGGGGTGGGTCTTTGTATGGATCACAGAAGTGTGAGAGGAGTGGGAGAGATTAAGGAGAACACAACACCATACGAAAAAAGTGGGAGGGGTTGTAGCCCTAGCCTGTGTACATTCGCCTTCTCCCCTGATGTTTTGGTCCTGGGGAGAGGGGGGGGGGGGAGTGGCGAATGTACACAGGCTACTGTAGCCCCTCCCTCTCTGTGGCCCCTGAATATTGTTCATGCATCTGTCTGCATGCCAGTGATCATGTTTGGTAAATGTAAGAAGACTACAATTATGAACAAAACATCAAAACAAGACCATAGAACTTTGATTCACTACTGTTAACCCATTCATTCCCATCAGATGCCCTAGGATGCCCACAGTTGATGAGTAAAATCGTCTGGCTTAGACAGAGTAAAGTCTTTTAAGTCTCACTCCGGGAGTTAATGAGTTAAAGTAGTAGTGTAGTGATTGAGGGTGCTTTCAATTATTAAACAACCAGAAGTAACTTGCTATATATTTAGAGGAGGCAACCAAGAAGTCCCTGCGTAAAAAGGGTAAATGTATAAATTGGTAGATATTGTAGGGGGATTCAATCTTGATTTGCTCGACCAGGCGCGCAAGGTGGTATCGGTATTGCTTAAACGGGCGCGCAAGTGGTATTGGTATTGTTCCACACAACCATCACAAAGTAGAAACTTGCATGGAGAAACAAAGTGCTGTTCAGGTTAGCGATTGAAAAATCAAACATTTAAGCCCATCTGATGCAAATCGAGTTGCCTGGCTCGGAAATTGATTTTGTTCAGACACAAATCGGAAACAGGGGTGAGCGACAATTTGTCAGATGCAAATCAGAAACGGGGGCGACATGTTCAGCATAATAATATTATAATTTAAACGTATCGCAACTACTACCTTAGGCGGGGGCAGATGTAGTGAAAACTACTACTAGTTTATTGCAGTTCTAATTTTGAAGAGGTGGTTTTAATTTAGGAATGGAAACCACATTTGAGGGATCAATATTGGATAATTCAAGTAAAATAACTGGTCATCCGCAAATAATCCTTTTAAATTCCTCCTGAATGTTTGTACCTGTAGGTGGAAGAGAAACATTTCTGGGGATAAAGTTATCAAGGATGGAAAGCCAGTCTTAGAATTTGTTGCAATTGAAAGAAGAGATTGTTCAGAATGGGCACTTCCAGGGGTAGGTTTAAATAATATTACACCAAGAAAGTATGGATATTTTGGAGGTATTGATCAAGGGCTTCATCAGAAATTATTGATTTGCAGTTGCTGTTGCATTTCTTTGTGTCATGTGGATCGGAAAATTTGGTTTTAGCAATTATTATAATTAATGAGTTGATTAAGGTACGTTAACCACCCTGAGAAAGATATGCAAGCTGACATTTCGAGCATTATCTCAATTCATCAACTAAGGCAAATTGCAACCCGTGATTCCCTTATTTGCTTGGACACAGAGCTGACGCTTTGAACATCAGCTCACAACATCTTACTGTGGTTACTGGTAAGTAATGTTTAATACAAGCAGGAGTGTCTTATCAGGTTTTAAACCACAAGACAAAGCCCAGTGGTCTTAGATTTGATAAAACATGACCTGTGGATTTATTGAATGGATAAAAAACATTCCACAAAAAGCTTGTCCCTCTGGAGTTTGAACAAAGGTTCAAATTGTGAGAGGAGAGTATTAGCACACAAGAAAAACAAGCTATTAAAAAGAATTCTAATGAGAATCACTGTGTTTTATCAGAAAATAGTTTTTAAAGCTCATGCATGTGACGTTTTATCAGTGAGCAGAGTTTTTACGTATTTTTTTATACCGGTATTAATTTTATTTTGAAAGGTCCATATTTTATAATGCAATTATTTACAAACACTGTATTTTTTTAACAAATGTGTTTTCAATAAAGTATTATTATTATTACCTGATTGGCTGTTTTGCTCGTGAATTATTAATTATTTTTATGGGTGCATTCCTTTGGGATGATCCGAAAAGGGATCACTCATCCAAGATCACTTGGATCATGGTGCATCAATGGAACAGAAGAATCCCTTCCCAGCGTGGATTCATCAGTTCCTTTGATGATCCAAGTGATCCTGGATGAGTGATCCTTTTTCAGATTATCCCAAAAAAACGCACCCTTTATCTTCTCGTTTCATTGTTCGTTCCCCACCTGTGCAGCACCAAAATTTCTTTGGAAATAATTGATTTGGATTGATACTGATAGTACAATAATTATTATTAGAAATGTAGGAAAGGATAATTATATTCCCTTGGGATGATCCCAAAAGGGGTCACTCATCCAAGATCACTTCGATCATGGTGCATCAAAGGAACAGAAGAATCCTTTCCCAGTGTGGATTTATCGGTCCTTTGATGCACCATGAATGATGATCCAAGTGATCTTGGATGAGTGATCCTTTTTTGGATCATCCCAAAAGAATTCACCCTTATCTTCTCATTTCATTGTTCGTTCCCCACCCATGCAGCACCCAAATTTCTTTGGAAACAATTGATTTGGATTGATACTAGTATTACAATAATTATTATTAGAAATGTAGAAAAGGATAATAAGAAAAAGGCTCTTCTGAAAAGTACAGGGTCCTTTATTAAAGTATTCTTATCAAATTTTTCCAATGCCTATTATTAAAACCCAGATCATTAGATAATGCAATTGAAGAGTTTTGATTGGCTTAAATGTCATGGTACATGAGCTATTATACCATGGTCTACAAATATCAATAACTGTATGCATCAGTTTTTTTGGTTTTACAAAGTAAATCAGCAAAAGATTTATCCATAATTTGTGGGCATTTTTAATGAAACAATTATTTTTCCACTAGCATTTGTTGGATATAAAATGATTATAGCCACCTTGGTCCTACGCGCCTTGTTGGCTATCTATCATCTCATATCCAACGCACTCTCACAATAATACTATTGTTGTCACAATAGCGTTAATTTAACCCCAGTGGTTAAGTTGTGCAAATGTTTTATGCCGGATACCTGCCATTTTCAGGGTATGGTCGAACCTGGAGACACTGTTACAAACACACTAAAGAAAGAATTTGGGGAAGAAGCTCTTAACTCTATGGACCTCTCACCGGAGGAGAACAAAATACTTCACAAGAACCTTGAGGATCTATTTCATCATGGAACTTTGGTAACAATATTTATGTTATGAAGAGATAAAATTTTTTCAATGGCGACTTGGGAATACCGAGTGCTCCTTAGCAGGAGTTGAGTCTATCTACGACCTTCCAGTTGTTATGTTTGTTAGTTGTTTGAGCAGGTTGAAGTTTTGGCAGCTATTCAGCTGATGTGGACCTGCTATACCCACCCACCCAGCCACCCATACACTCGCAAGGGACAGGCACAATACCGGAGTCTCCATCCCCTACTCTTCTCCAATAGTGAGTGGGTTCTTAAACATCCCACAGGGAACTTTTGAACATGGAAGATATTTGTGAGAGCAAATATATAGCATGTTGGTTCCATAGCACGCCAATAGTATGGTCCTTATCCAAGAAGACTTGCAAGTTTAACCATTTGCAGATGAAATTACAAAGGCTGAGTTTTGATCCGGCGATGATGGTGATGGTGATGCTCTGCCACTGAGCTGTTGGAGGCTCGAAGGAGTTAGGCCAGTAAACTAATAGGTTCAGTCTATACTGCTATACTGCTACTAATGCTAGGACTGAAACTATCGAGGCGGTGCATTCTCGCTAGATGGAAATTGTTAACCCCGGTTGAAGAAATTATGAAGAGATGTTGGAACTTTGACCAAACTCAAAAGCGTTTTCCATGGTAAATATGGATTGGGCATTTTTTTCTTTAGAGAGGGCTCTGGCGCCCGAACGCCTGACCGAAGATTAGCTAGACCGTTTCACAGATAACGTCATACTTAACGATCCTGTATTCAAAGATTTGTTTGGATTGCGAAGTATTCTTAATCACTGTCTTAATGAAGGATAGACCCATGCCTCTGACTGGCATGCATTGGAACCAAAATGCGAAAGGGGAATATGGCCTTAAAAGAGGTCACTGAATAACAAACTGAAACGCACGTGTGAATCATGAAGTAAGAAAAACGGGTACCGTGCGAGCAAGCCTATTACGCAAACATTCTTAGATCTTCATCACGCTTTCTTCCTCCCGTCCCCCTTCCCCCCCCCCCCCCCTATTTTATTTATTTAAAATAGAAGTATATTACATAGAATCATTGCGATCCATTAGAAGGCATGGAGGGCGAGGGGGCAAGTTTGCGTTTGAAATCAGAAAGCGATTTTGCGGTCTTTGCCTCATAGGAAAGATTATTCCAGAGCATCACACCACTATACTTAAAGCTGCGCTTCAAAAAATTTGTGTATTGTCTTGGAAGTGCTAGATCAGTCTCGATATTCCTAAGATTGTAATTTATGTTAGTATCATTCAGCTTTACAAAGGAGTTACTCAGTTGGGGGGCAGATAAATCATTGAGGATTTTATACATAAGGGTAGCCTTTGTATGGAAGCGTCAAGGGTTTTCCATTTCAGGTTGTTCAACACATCTGTGGACCTAACATCATATGAAGAGCCTGTAATAACCCTTCCCGCACGATTTTGAATTTTTTGTAATTTATCTTTCAGTTGCTTACCTAATGTATCCCACAGGGGTGAGCAGTAATCAAAATAAGGATGAATGAGTGATCTGTATAAAGTTACGAGGGTGCAGAGGGGGACAAAAGGCTTAATTCTTCTCAAAGCACCTATGCCAGCACATGCCTTTTTACATATATACTCAATATGAGTTTCAAATGTAAACTTTTCATCTAGTAGAACTCCCAAACATTTGTTAGAGGTTACGCGTGAAACCAAATTATTATCAATGGAGATTGCATTAGGTAAATCTCCAGATTTAGTGTTCAAATTATATGTTGACCCAACAACCATTAACTTAGTTTTTAGAGGGTGGAATTGGAGCTTATTAACATTGAGCCAGTCGCTTAGATTTTTTAAATCAGAATTTATATTATTGGCAAGTGCGCCAATATCAAAACTAGAGGTAAAGATTTGAGTATCGTCTGCATATAAACAGGGGTTGTGAATTTTAAACAATTTGGTAAATCATTTATGTAGATAAGGAAAAGGAGAGGGTGAAGAATAGAGCCTTGGGGAACTCCACAGAGTAAGTTACTTTGAGAAGATAAGCAACCATTTATTAAACATTGTTGTTGTCGGGCAGTAAGATAAGACTTGAACCACATCAATTCTCTATCAGCGACTCCATAAAACTTAACTTTCTCTAATAAAATCGAATGATCAACTGAGTCGAAGGCCTTACGAATATCAAGAAAAACTACACCTGTCAATTTTCCCTTATCCATATTATCAGACCAATCATCGCACATTTGAATCAACGCCGAGACAGTCGAGTGGAGAGGGCGGAAACCAGACTGGAATTAAGAGAGAACAGAATTAACTTTCAAATAGTGATAAAGCTGTTGAAAAACTTCTTTCTCGAAAACTTTACTTATTATTGGCAGGATTGAAATGGGTCCATAATTTCCCATATCACGACGGTCATTGCCTTTATAGACCGGGCACACACGCGCATTTTTCCAGTCATCAATAAAAGTTCCAGAGGAAAGTGACAAATTAAATATAAAAGTCAAAGATGGAGCAATTATACTAGACGCGATTTTAAGGACCTTGGCAGGAATCTTATCAAGGCCAGTGCTTTTCGACACCTTTAAGATTTTTAGCGTAAGCGCGACATTTTCCACTGGTATATTAGAGAATCGAAAGGCTGGAAAACTATTCTAAATGTTGCTGAGATACGTGTTAACGCTATTGGAGGACCTTTTCGTTGATACAGCGGCCAAAGTTGGTCCTATGTTTACAAAGAAATCGTTAAATGACTCGGAAATATCTGTATCGTCAGAGACAATTTTATCGTTGACGAGAATATTATTGACAGGGGAAGATTTATTACCTTTGCCTGTAAGTGAATTTATTAATTTCCAGCCCGCCTTAGGGTCAGTAACCTTGGACGCATCGATTTTCAGACGAAAGAACTCAGATTTCGCTTTACGCATCATAGAATTTACCTTATTTCTGGCAGATTGATAAAGTATCCAGTGGTTGTGCGAGCCGTATTTAAGAGCATGTTTTTTTATCGTAATCTCGTTCCTTCATCATTTTCTTTATGTCAAACGTGAGCCATGGTACTGATGATTGTCTCACACGCATATGTCTGATAGGGGCATGGTGATCTAAAATTGCATTAAAATCAGACTTCCATGCTTGCCAAGCTAAGTTAGGGTCGTCAAAACATTCAACATTTTGCCACGAGGCCCTATTAAGGTCATTAATAAAATCCACTTCGACAAAAAGCTGCATCTCCGCGCTCGGTGGTCTATACCAAGTGCTGACTAGAAATGACCTGCTGTGAGGAAGATTTATCTCTACACAGATTAGTTCCAAAGTGTCGGGCACAAGGTCAATTCTGTTTGTGTACGACAGATTTTCCCTGATACACCAACACCACCGCCTGACCGGCTGCGGTCCTTGCGGATTATAATATAGCCAGGAATATATACTTCAGTGTCAGAAATAGTGCCATCAAGCTTAGATTCGTTAATGGCTAGCACTTCCAAAGGAGAATTGATTAAAGTATAGCGAATTTCATCAATGTGTTTACATAGACTATTAACATTAATACAGGCAAGTTTAATCCTTCTACAGGATGTGATGCAATGCAGTGGAGAGTAAACATCATTACCTTCTACTGAATCACACTGATCTGTCGTTAGTAACGACGATCCCTGCTTCTGCGTCGTCGTGCGTTTGCCAGCTCCAGCAGGACCTTGCTCAGTTGGTTGTAAACATTGGGCCTGCGAAAACCCTGTCATGCTTGGCTGGATGGCCCACGACTAGAACCTGACCTAACAAAATTAATAAATTTAACGGCGAGCAGTGAGCTACCCTTAAAGTTTAGGTGAAGTTTGCTGCTGTTGAGGCAAGAATTGTCAATTATTGACTAAAACAGTGGATAGCGTTGAACGCGCGCGCTGATTGGCTATGGCTACTAAAACTCCGGGTATCCCTTTGCTATTCACCTCCGAGAATTCGCACGGACTTTCCAAAAGTTTGATCTGGTCAAAATTTTGCCGAATTTAGGCGATTAACGTTCCAGTGACCAATTCTTAGTCCTTTGTCGTCCAGGCCAAGATCGAAGTGAGGGAAGATATGGCAGTTTTCCAACATGATTGAGGAATCGAAGGTATCATTTGGACTCGGCTGTCATCCGACGAAGACCCGTCACTGAATGATGAGAACGACGAATTCAATGAAGGTCCAGCAGGGCCAGGATTTAAGGATACATCGTTGGATAGAATCACAAGATTTACCGCCAAAGCATAACGTAGAATACGAATCGCCACAAGTAATTTAATACTCGACGCCATGACAGTTTCACTCGCTTATTTCTTGCGACAGGAAACAGGACATGAAATTCTTGGCGACGTTGCATCTTTAGCCAGAAATCAAGTCGTGAGCTCACAGCCAACATTCTTGGAAGTCGAAATAAAAACATCATTTCTCACTTCTCATAAGCTTACAAGGTATAATGAAAGGTAAAGTGTCTCCGAACGGGAAAATGCACGCCAAGCCGCCATGTTGTTCTTCGCAACCCCAATGGTCATATCCACCGCTAGCCACCTCCACCTCGGTGAAAAGTTGCTAAAAATACAGGCCGTGCCTGACGAAATATTAGTTAAACAAAAATATATATGTACTCACAGCCGTACAACCAGCCTTGCATTATTATTTTGTGTTTGTTTCAGCAGACCTTCGCGGGGGAGGAACGCTTGACTAAACCCTAAGAACGTCTGTGTGGGAGGCTACTCTCGTCGGAGCGGGGGGGGGGGGGGGTGGGGGCGAAAAGGTGGACTTCAAAGAATATCAAGGAGATTTGTCAGAAGAGAAATCCAACTGATTTGATTTATTTAAATCCATATTTCAAGGTGTTTCAAGGCTATATAGACGATCCCAGAAACACG
>NC_090886.1:47505636-47510636 GCF_036669925.1 Montipora capricornis
CTAGTACATAGCACGTTGCCTCTAATGGTTAATGGTTAATGTCTTCCCCAGTCTTCTCCCTACCAATGTTGTGATGCCTTGCACATCGCCTCGCACCATCGCTTCGCACTTGAAGCGATTGTGAAGATGGAGCGATTTTTGACAAATTACGAGGCGCCACCATGTAAAACGGGGAAAGCGGCCGAAACTGAAAGTACGAGTAGACAGGAAAGCAGTAAGATTTATGAGAGCACTCAGAGAAAGAGAACTTTTAATCCATCGTGGAAAGCGAGCTTCCCATGGCTTGTGCACTGGCATTCTACGATTAGCCTTCGCCGCGTGCACAAGTGAATGTGAAACGAACATTTTGTTAGCTTTTTCCTTAATAACACATTGTTATCACAATGGAAGACAAAATGCCAATAAGTTTAGAGTAAGGTTTGCGTGTTTGGGGTTGAAGTAGACTTCGAGGGAAATTGATCCGGGCTACCAAGTTTTGCTTCGGGCTAGTAAATTCTAGAAATCACTAGTCCGGTGGCTAGTAATGCAGGTAGCCAGGTGTCGAACCCTGCTATGAGTCATAGGGGAGAGTGTTTTTAGTCAAAATTTTCCCTCTAATCGACTGTCGGTAATGTGTTGGTAAATACCTTTGGAGTATATGCCTTTGGTCATACATAATAAATCCTCAAAAAGACTATTGCAAAACGCACTGAAATGTTACTGTACTGCACAGTGCTGATGTTTTCATACATACTTCATACATTGTAGTGTGACTTTTTGGTGGACATTTTCTTCCCTTTCCTACTAGTAAGTAATAAGCATAAGTTGTGTCTTTTGTAATTTAAGAACTTATAATAAGAATCTCAATGAAGGCTACAATATTAGTTAGATACCTCTTATTGTTTTTTCAGTTTTTTACATAATGTAATCTTGAACTGAAGTGGAGGATATTGAATACAAATTGCTACTCCAAATTTACCATTCGCTTCCCCCGGGTCTCTCCAACAATTACTGAGAACCACCTTAATTGACCTCTTCAGCTTGCCATTTCAGACCACACGACGTTACTCTAGGGAACGGTTTCTTTCAAATGTCGTCTTATGCACGTCCTTATATGTACGAATAACTTACGAAAAAACAAAAGGAAAATTCACTTTATAACATCATGTGATCTGAAATGAGAAAACAAAACGTACAAGCTAAGGAGGTCTATTTTCAGCAAAGTTCTCTTACCTCTTTTTACGTGACCATAGTCCTCAGCAAGTGTTGCTTCCATATCAATAACAATGGAATTGCATAATTTTGTAAGTTGGTCTCAAACATCACAAATGAACCAACAGTAGGTAAAGTGAAGGAAAGTTTAAGAGACGAAATTTTTACTAAAGTGGATACTTGGGTATTTTCTTGTCATCGTTCATTACTACCGAAATCACTAAACTGTATTTCGACTTGCTCACGTGACCATTTGGAGCACCCTGATTTGTGACGTGACATTCTTGATGCGAGCCAGGCCGTAGGCAAATAAAGAAACAGGCCTCGGCCTGAGATGAATAAGTAGGGTGTTTAAGCAACGACAACGCCAAAAAGCAGTGATATTATTGGTTAAAAGAGGAAGAAATGATCGTGTTGCACGTGCGGCACGCATTTTTTAATATTTCTGTCCCGTACTCGTCAAAACTACTACGTGAAATTACCAATTTTGAGGTTTTGAGGACAACGTGGGCAAACTACAGTGAATCTTTCAGTCTCGCCCTTTACTTCAAATCCGTCCGTACCAATCCAGTTAATAGGCTGATTTAGCAACAGAACAGGAACGTCAGTGGCGACGTCGCGCGCAGCAAAACTACCAATGAGAATTTAGAATAGAGAAGAAAAGAGTGGAGTCTATTCTGAATTCTCATTGGTGTTTTTTCTGCGCGCGCCGTCGCCACTGACGTTCCCGTTCTGTTGCTAAATCGGCCTAATAGGGTCCCCGTGGGGACGGGGAGCGTTGCGTGACTCCGGCCCGGAGCGGCTGCGAAGGAGACTATCCAGTTATAGGACACTTCGCACATATTGAATAATCCCGAAATACTTAGAATAGTTCAAACGTATATTTTGAAGTGACGTTTTCGTCCCCGTAGCCGTCGTGGTTTGTTAAAGGGGCTAGGTCACGCTATTTTAGGTAAATTCGTTTATTTTTGTTAATTATGAGCTCTAAACGTCAAATTGGCAGAGCAAGAGTCTTTCATTTGCAAAATCACGGCCACGTAACAACTGAGAATGATTTCCCAGCTGTGTAAATGACATTTTGATATAGACTGATATAAATTTGAAAAAAGGTGGGCCGACGTTTCTCAAATTTACCCAAATTCAATCCATTTCAATCCTCTCCAGTTTTGTCCATCCATGTCCCTTCTTGGCTTCCCTGTGTTTTGGTAGAGTTCTCCTATAGTTTTGAACGGTTATTTTGATATTTTATTTAATTCTATGACCATTCGATCAGTGCTGAAATTGCCTAAAATTGCGTGACCTAGCCCCTTTAAACTCCCTATTACGAAGAACTTTCCACCGTTGGAAATGATATGTGGTCACTGATGGTTGAGCGGAGGGTTAGATGTTTCAACAGAATTCTACCTGGGAAGTTTTAGAGACATAAAAGTGCAAAATGAGTCCCGCCTTCGATGTTCCTCAACGACCTATAGCTATAAGAACAAACGAGAAGAGATGTCAAATGTTTTCTTTTAATTTATTTGCAACGTTACTGTACTTGAAATCGTTTTACCGGAATTACTAAATGAAAATAATTCAATTGTTCTCTTCGACTGCCATCATAATTAAATTACTGCAATTTTGACGATTCACATAATTTTCGCAGAGAACTCGTCTTCGAATTTACTTCAACTAAAACAACAACAAGGGATAAAACTAAACTTGTCATTGGAGTGAGACTTCGGTATCGATTCCAGTGAACGATTTGTTGATACTATACTGGTATTAAACCATACAATTTTGCTTTACCAGCACAAGTAAGGATTACACTCCAAATCAGTTAAGTCTATTCAAATATAAGTGCTACACGGCCAACGTTTGCAAAAACGAAATCCCTTACTTGTACTCATACATGTTCATTGCCGTACTTTAACATCTTCAGTTCCCACGGCCTGCTCTCGTCTGACCTTGTAGTTCAGTCGGTAGAGCAGAGGTGATCTAACCCGAAGGTCGTTGGTTCAATTCCTACCATCAGTTGGTCTAACGCTGACATGGTTCATATGGGGTAGATACTAAGCACCTCACATTACACTAATCAGTTAAGTCCCTCCAGAATTTAGCCGAATTTCTCCCACTTCCAAAGGTCGCTCGCCTCGTAACCTTGGGCATGTAGAAAGTCGATAATTTTTCTAGCATCTTGCCAAAAATCACAAAATTTACTCGGCGCTACAACCTCAAAATCCTGCTCGATTTTCAAGCTTCGCTCAGGTTTTTGTTATTGCCAGATGATGTGGACAGAAGTCTTGCACCATTGAATTTGATCAAATCAAATTAACCGATCAAAAAAGCGCAAATTTATAATTTTGCCTCTCTTGGGTTTGGCGTCAGTTCCAGCTTGAACAAGACGAGCTCGCCGGCCGGCGGCTGAGTGCTGCCTTCCTTGTCAATTTTCGTGACTCTCTAACCGTCTGTCGAGAAAAGATATCGCAAAATGACGCCTCAAACAGCTCGGAACGACTAAAACAGCGTAACGCAGGACTCCGTTGACACTTTGTTTGATCTTTCATTGCATTAATTGCTTTCAAACTTTATTGCCGAGCAAATTCCAACGGCCTGGAGCCTGTGATGATACATTTTGAAGCTAAACGCACTGAAATGTCACTGGTGTTTCCGGAAAACCTTGTGTGAGAGTGTGAGAATGAGGAGAGCGAGAGTGAGGAGGATGACGAGAGTGAGTTTGAGGCACTCGCAAAGAGACCTTGTAGCAACAGAAGTGGGTGTCATGCATCAAGTTTTATACTCTAGTTCTTCATCAACATTTTGTCGAAATGAAGTAAAAGACAGGAATTACAAGAGCGTCCAACAGCAAATTTTCATTTCCTTTTCTTTTTCAGGAAAAAATGGTTGCCCCACTTCCTATGCTCGATGTCATTTTCGTTGGAAATTTTCCACAGCCCCCCTAAATCAAAGTTCGGAAATAGAGTGACCCCCCCCCCCCCCCTCAAAATCATCATAGCCCTCCCCTCTAGGTAAATTATGAATGCTCCCTTAAATCTTAACGACGGAAAAAATGACTTGGATGTCATACCTTCCCAATATGCAAGGCAAAAGTATTCTCGAGGGACTACTTTTCCCGCCCGGGCTGAAACGATACTTTAGTCAGTCATGGATGTCCCCCTTTTCAAGCAATTTGTTCTCTGGAGAGGAGAAAGAAGACTCGTCGTAGGGGAAGAGAATCTCTAGTAGAAAAGTAGCCCCTTGAGAATACTTTTGTCTTGCATGTTGGGAAGGTATGACATCCAAGTCATTTTTTCCGTCGTTAAGGTTTAATCTCAAAACAATGAAAAAATGAGAAATCGATGGATGCTAAAGCCTTTTTTTTCTTGTTTTTTTAGTCTAAATATAGAATAATGCAACAATAAAGACAACGAAGTCATTTTTTCATTTTTCCATTTTTGCCACAGAAATTGGACCTTTCTGGCCAGACGACAAAATCGTGAAAAATCGACAAAATTCGTTCCTGATAGCCCGCAAATCGTGCCCATCAACACTTTTGTGAACGTAAACCATGCTCTATTTTTCAGCGTGGAAAAATCAGAAGATCAGGTAAATATCGCCAACAAATTTAAGGGAGCGCAAATGCAGTTCTTAAAAATTCAACAAGTTTGCATATTCGGTATGGTTGGCGCACGGATGCATAGTCTAAAAGCGTAGAATGTGGGTAGGTTGGATAGTTGGATGGGTAGATAATCTGTGGTAGAAGGTTCGAATCCTCACACCAAATTCCAAGGCCCTCAAACGGTGATCAAGAAAAAAGAATGAAATTTGAC
>NC_090886.1:47520636-47528136 GCF_036669925.1 Montipora capricornis
GAAACAGAAGATTATACCCTTCTTTTTACCTGAATGAGCGTGCATGTTTTTTGTACATTTGACCAGTAATTTCACAGTTCTAATTACATTTCACAGGAATGTGGAAAACTACAGAGATTTTCTCGCTATTTTCTCAATGTTTACATCAGTGGACTATTTTAACGAGGTTTCTGATTCTGGATTCTGGCTTTTCTATATGCCCTCCATACCCAGGGTAATTGGTCCTCTGTTAGACAAGAAACTTTGTTCCACAATGTTTATCATAAATGGATACCCGTAACCCATGACTTTCTGCCAGGGGGTGGTTAGCCCTTGCAAGGATGCTGTCCAGGGGGAGAAGCTAAACTCATAAGTTCTTTTTTCAGCCCCAAGGGCTTATGTGGGACTTTGCATTACCTGTTAATGTTTACCGAAAATGTATCAAAACAAGAAAAACTGAGTTGTGTAGTTGTGTCCTTCATTTAATCTGAACCATCATACAAAGGAATGAAAAGATGTGATTGTGTTGCATGGGATGACGACCCATGATCTGGGTTTGAATCCCATTGGAGCCACCCAAATTTTTCAGGTGTCTATAAGAGACAATATTATTGCTTAAATTGTTCAGCTAAGTACGAGGATCACTTGTATCATTTGTCTATAACCTTCAATTCAATACACATTTACGCCCGATCCAAATGCCGCTCCGCTCATGTGCCGAACCTAACTCAATAAAGTTCAACTAAAGAGCGACTTTGGAGCGATGGCTGATTCATACGCTGTACCTGGGTTGAACCAAACTGAAATCCATATGGACAATGGTAAAGGGGCCTAGGTACAGGTAAAACTTTGGATTGTATTGTGGTAAGATTATAAATTATCACAATTTATGCGTTAGGTTCGGCACATGACAAGAGCGCCGTGTGAATCAGCTGCCGCTCCAACATCGCATAGTGCGACATACCCTGCCGAATTTAATGTTGTTGGCCGCTCCAAACCTAACCTGCCGAACCAAACTGAAACAAACGCCGCTCTTCTGCTGCTCTTAACTCATCAGTTAGGTTTGGCGCACGAATGGAGCGGCGTTTGGAACAGGCCTTATTTCAACCATCATACAAATAACTTTACAAAAAACACATACATAGAGTTATGGCAAACAAAAGATGGTGTTTGCTTGTGCTCATCATGATCAGTTCCCAGTTGTTTAAAAGGTGGATAACTCTACCTAACCAATTATTGGTTTCACTGTGACTTATCCACTGGATAGTGAATCATTTATCCAGTGTATACCACTATCCATAGTTTGAAGAACTGGGCTTGGTGGTTAAAAATCAATTTTGTTTTTAAAATTATTCATTGACAGGTGAATTTACCCCTGCCAGCCATTTTCACGGCCATGATGGCTTAGGTGATGCAGAAGGCATTCCACATCCAGACATGTCATTGCTTAAGTCGGAGCATGCAGTGAATGCCTTAATCAGGCTTGTAAATGAACATCCTGGTGAAATAACCTTGGTAGCCATGGGTCCTTTGACCAACATTGCCCTGGCATGCCGACTTGATCCATCCATTTGTTCCAAACTTAAAAACCTTGTTATAATGGGAGGAAACATTGAAGCAAAAGGCAATATGTTTGTGAGTGCAGAGTTCAATTTTCATGCTGATGTGGAAGCAGCTTATGTTGTTTTGAATGAAGTCACTTCTCCAATTTCTCTCGTAACTTGGGAAGTTTGCCTTAACCATGCATTTGCATTGGATTTTTGCGATGTTTATAATTCCCAAGGAACAAGAAAATCACATTTTGCAAAGAAGATATCACATAAGTCAATTGAATTCTACAAGAAAGAGCTTGCTGGTATGGGAATAGGATACACAAACTGTGATTGCCTTGCTATGGTTGTGGCAGTAAAACCAGATATCATATCTAAGGAGACAAGTGTGTATGCTTCAGTTGAAAGGCATGGACATTTGACTCTTGGTCAGATGGTGGTAGATTGGCGTGGGCATTTGGGGAAAAAACACAATGTTATGATAGTACAAGAGGTTGACATGGAATCATTCAAGGATTTGATGATCAAGTCTGTGCAATGAGATTCTAAGTGAGGCTGGGAACTGTGCAACAGATTTACATGTAGGTCATAACTATAGTGATTTATTCTGTCTGTGAGATAGGTTCTTGTGTCCAAATTTGTCTTGTCATAGAACTTTGAGAAAAGTTATTTTCATTAAGTGATAATTCATTTGTGTTTGCTTAACACCTGCGTGGCAAAATATTGAGCTTTGATTTTTATCCAAAGGTTGTTTACTTTCAGTGTAAGTTTTGGATTTCAGGGTCCGCCATTACTCACATTCAAAACTGAGTGACTGGACCTCAGAGGGTTGGATCAAAGAAAAAGTGACGTCATGCATGACAAACATTCGTTTTCTCATCATGATCCCAGTTAATTGGACTGGTCAGTTTTCTGAGATCTCACCTCACCACAAAAACCTTTGAAAAATCTCCACGTGTGCATATCATATAGACTGTGAGCAGTCCCTTCATAAATCAATCGAGCGGCCCGCTTTTCTGAAGCAGTCATGTTTTGAGATTCTCAGGAGACAAAATGAACCGTTTCCCTCAGGACCAGTAATTAAGTGTTAAATGTTCACAATGAATATTATCAGGTGATTCAAAACGCTTTTGATGAATGTTATCATTTCAGTTTAATCTGAGTTTGAAGCAAAACAGTGGATTATGGAAAGTATGTAGGACAAAAGTTGCTTGCCGTTTTAGTAGCAAAACATTCTTGTAATGTTTAATGGGTCATAGGGGAGGGTGTTTTTAGTCAAAAATTTCCCTGTAATCGACTGTCGGTAATGTGTTGGTAAATACCTTTGGAGTATATGCCTTTGTTCATCCATAATAAATCCTCAAAAAGACTATTGCAAAACGCACTGAAATGTTACTGTACTGCACAGTGCTGATGTTTTCACACATACTTCATACATTGTAGTGTGACTTTTTGGTGGACATTTTCTTCCCTTTCCTACTAGTAAGTAATAAGCATAAGTTGTGTCTTTTATTAAGAACTTATAATAAGAATCTCAATGAAGGCAACAATATTAGTTAGATACCTCTTTATTGTTTTTTTCGTTTTTTACATAATGTAATCTTGAACTGAAGTGGAGGAAATTGAATACAAATTGCTACTCCAAATTTACCATTCAATCAATCATTAAACAACTTGCGGTTAGGGATGCTACCATGGTATTTAAATGCTTAAATGGACTTGCACCTCCATATCTTTGCCAGAAGTTTAAAGCCAGATCGGAAGTGCACAACTGCAACACAAGGAACAGGGACCGCCTACATATACCTTTCTGTAGGACGGCCGCAGGTCAGCGCGCGCCAAAAACTGTGGAATAGTCTCCCAGAGGAGTTTCAGTCTATCACTAATTTAGATGTATTTAAAGTAAAGATAAAACAGCATTTTTTAAGGGTGTTTTTTGAAAACTAAGTTTTAGATATTTCACATCGTAAATTAAGCTGAAAAGCCTTTTTGAGGAGTTTAATAAAGTTTATTATTATTATCATTCGCTTCCCCCGGGTCTCTCCAACAATTACTGAGAACCACCTTAATTGACCTCTTCAGCTTGCCATTTCAGACCACACGACGTTACTCTAGGCAACAGTTTCTTTCAAATGTCGTCTTATGCACGTGCTTATATGTACGAATAACTTATGAAAAAACAAAAGGAAAATTCACTTTATAACATCGTGTGATCTGAAATGAGAACACAACACGTACAAGCTAAGGAGGTCTATTTTCAGCAGAGTTCTCTTGCCTCTTTTTGCGTGACCATAGTCCTCAGCAAGTTTTGCTTTCATATCAATAACAAAGGAATTGCATAATTTTGTAAGTTGGTCTCAAACGTGACAAATGAACCAACAGTAGGTAAAAAATGTGAAGGAAAGTTTAAGAGACGAAATTTTTACTAAAGTGGATACTTGGGTATTTTCTTGTCATCGTTCATTACTACCGAAATCACTAAACTGTATTTCGACTTGCTCGCGTGACCATTTGGAGCACCCTGATTTGTGACGTGACATTCTTGATGCGAGCCAGGCCGTAGGAAAATAAAGAAACAGGCCTCGGCCTGAGATGAATAAGTAGGGTGTTTAAGCAACGACAACGCCAAAAAGCAGTGATATTATTGATTAAAAGAGGAAGAAATGGTCGTGTTGCACGTGCGGCACTCATTTTTTAATATTTCTGTCCCGTACTCGTCAAAACTACTACTGAAATTACCAATTTTGAGGTTTTGAGGACAACGTGGGCAAACTACAGTGAATCTTTCAGTCTCGCCCTTTACTTCAAATCCGTCCGTACCAATCCAGTTAATAGGCTGATTTAGCAACAGAACGGGAACGTCAGTGGCGACGCCGCGCGCAGCAAAACTACCAATGAGAATTTAGAATAGAGAAGAAAAGAGTGGAGTCTATTCTATTCTGAATTCTCATTGGTGTTTTTTCTGACCGCGCCGTCGCCACTGACGTTCCCGTTCTGTTGCTAAATCAGCCTAATAGGGTCCCCGTGGGGACGGGGAGCGTTGCGTGACTCCGGCCCGAGCGGCTGCGAAGGAGACTATCCAGTTTTATAGTTCACCACTAAATTTTCTCCGATTCTTATTGGTTTAAATTGATCACGTGACGCGATAGTGTTCGTCCGCGGAGAGACACTATCAGCCCATAGTGCCCGTCCGAGGAAAATACCCAGATGGATAGTAGTCGTCCGCTGAAAAAGCAGTTGACAGTTGTACGCTATTCTTTAGCCAACGTACGCTGCGAATGATTGACATTTGTGACAGCCTGTACGCATGAAAAATATTTGATCTGCATTAAGTGGGTTTTGACTGTTTTTCAACTGGCGCGCGGAAGAAAATTTAGTGGTGAACAATAAAGACAATAGAGTGTTTATGTCTCGGAACTATCGGTCTGATAGTTCCTCGACAGAAACACTCTATTGTTTAAATAGGACACTTTGCACATATTGAATAATCCCGAAATACTTAGAATAGTTCAAACGTATATTTTGTAGTGACGTTTTCGTCCCCGTAGCCGTCGTGGTTTCTTAAACTCCCTATTACGAAGAACTTTCCACCGTTGGAAACGATAGGTGGTCACTGATGGTTGAGCGGAGGGGTAGATGTTTCAACAGAATTCTACCTGGGAAGTTTTAGAGACATAGGATAAAAGTGCAAAATGAGTGGTCTCACAGTTTCAAAAATATGGAAGACTTTTCGTCCCGCCTTCGATGTTCCTCAACGACCTATAGCTATAAGAACAAACGAGAAGAGATGTCAAATGTTTTCTTTTAATTTATTTGCAACATTACTGTACTTGAAATCGTTTTACCGGTAATTACTAAATGAAAATAATTCATTTGTTCTCTTCGACTGACATGATAATTAAATTACTGCAACTTTGACGATTCACATAATTTTCGCAGAGAACTCGTCTTCGAATTTACTTCAACTAAAACAACAACAAGCGATAAAACTAAACTTGTCATTGGAGTGAGACTTCGGTATCGATTCCAGTGAACGATTTGTTGATACTATACTGGTATTAAACCATACAATTTTGCTTTACCAGTACAAGTAAGGATTACACTCCAAATCAGTTAAGTCTGTTCAATATAAGTGCTAGACGGCCAACGTTTGCAAAAACGTAATCCCTTACTTGTACTCGTACATGTTCATTGCCGTACTTTAACATCTTCAGTTCCCACGGCCTGCTCTCGTCTGACCTTGTACAGTGTAGCTCAGTCGGTAGAGCAGAGGTGATCTAACCCGAAGGTCGTGGGTTCAATTCCCACCATCAGTGGGGCTAACGCTGACATGGTTCATATGGGGTAGATACTAAGCACTTCACATTACACTCTAATCAGTTAAGTCCCTCCAGAATTTAGCCGAATTTCTCCCACTTCCAAAGCTCGCTCGCCTCGCAACCTTGGGCATGTAGAAAGTCGATAATATTTCTAGCATCTTGCCAAAAATCATAAAATTTTTCGATTTTCAAGCTTCGCTCAGGTTTTTGTTATTGCCAGATGATGTGGACAGAAGTCTTGCACCATTGAATTTGATCAAATCAAATTAACCGATCAAAAAGCGCAAATTTATAATTTTGTCTCTCTTGGGTTTGGCGTCAGTTCCAGCTTGAACAAGACGAGCTCACCGGCCGGCGGCTGAGTGCTGCCTTCCTTGTCAATTTTCGTGACTCTCTAACCGTCTGTCGAGAAAAGATATCGCAAAATGACGCCTCAAACAGCTCGGAACGACTAAAACAGCGTAACGCAGGACTCCGTTGACACTTTGTTTGATCTTTCATTGAATTAATTGCTTTCAAACTTTATTGCCGAGCAAATTCCAACGGCCTGGAACAGGTTAGGTCAGCCTGTGATGATACATTTTGAAGCTGAAAGAAGAGAAGGTTGTCCCTCGCCTTAACCATGTCCCTAGTTCCTAGTGCTCTTCGGTTCGCTTCATGGACTAATCGTGCCTCACAGTAAAATTCCTCCTCCCATCTCAGCATCCGACACGTGACTGACATTCGACCGATAGTTGACCGATACCATACCGATATACCATGTTCATATGGCCGATACCCCGTCGAGATGCGTCTACGAACGATCGACCGATATATCAGTCGACTACTAACAGTAAATTCTTTACCACTTCAGCTAATTCGGTCAATTGGTTGTATGGCCGTGATAACAAACGAAGGTTGTTTCTGTCAACGTTTGTTTGAAACTCAAAGATGAAGAAATGCATTAAGAAACGGTCAAACGAGTTTGAAAATAATCGAAATTCTTAGGATGCAATTTAAGCTTACAATGGAGCAAAGTTGATGACCTGTTCGGGAGAGACCGGGAGATTCGTTCTGTATCCGGGGGACTCCAGGATAGTTGGCAAAAGCTTGGCAAAAGGGCACTAAAATGTCGCGTATGTTCCTAATCATGTAGATGGGAAAATATCTTGAATGTCTACCCATGCCACCTTTTTCAGCTTGCGACATTATTCAAAAATATTTAAGGATTGATGTTTAAAACTGCTGACACAGACCTATCGCGGCTCCCTCTCTTATGATACTTGTTTTGCTTTGGCTTTCATACTTTGGCTCGCACGAACATGTCCTTTACGGATTTTCCTGGTGATCTGGTGACGTAATTCGGAGGACTGGGGAGAAAAATTTTAACGCGGTATCCCACAACCGCGCGAGGCCTTATTTTCGAATTCAAATCTTAAATCTTAAATTTAAATCTTGCCGGGTCTACTTGAATGTTCATTCAGTAACGGGAAATGTGGTAGACACGGAATGATCTGTTGAGTTTTGGCGATGGCAATACTGCACGGAGTTGCAGGGAGGCCGCGCGCGGTTGTGGGATACGACTTTAAAATTTTTCTTCCCAGTCCTCCGAATTACGTCACCAGATCACCTGGATGAAATGATGGGAGGATTACCGAATAATGCGAATGGGC
>NC_090886.1:47533136-47540636 GCF_036669925.1 Montipora capricornis
ATCTGTTTTCAAGAGTATCCTCCTGCATAAAGTGACTCCCTCTGGTAAAACGTATGAAGATATCATTGACAACATCTCTTGGGTTTGTGATGAAGAGGATGACTGCTTAAACCTGGTCCACAGCAAAGAGAAATGCAGAGGCACGGGTAAAACAATTATATATTTACACAAGAGCCTTTCCAAAGGAGTCTTCATGGAAGTTCTGACCTTTCTTTACACGGGGACACCAGGTATAGCTGAAGATGAGGATGTTAACTTTGTCAAAGAGATCCAATCTGTTGCCATCAAATTTCAGCTACATTGGTTGGAGGCGTACTGTACAAACATCCTTAACGACGAGGCTTACCTAAATCCAAGCATTGGAACCTGGATTAATGACAACACAGGACTTTCAGCCAAGAAGTTGTTTCTGAACAAGCAGTTGCATGCTGATGTTAAGTTTCAGGTTGAGGGCAGCATTGTCTATGGCCACAGAGTGATACTGAAGGCAAGGTCTGAGGTTATGGCAGCTATGTTGAGTGGAGCATTCAGAGAGGGTGATGTGGATACAGAGGTTTGAATTCTGATAACATTGATGTATGAAAAATGCAGGAGTGCACCTCATTTTGCTTTCTATTTCATATAATATATTGCTTCAACCTGCTTCTTCATAATAACCCCAGTGCATGGTTGAGTCAGACGTACAGTGTCATCAATTCATTACTGAAAAATATATTTTTGGTTTTTGCTACAGATCAGTATCCAATATGCCTCCCTTGAGAGTTTCCTGGCCCTGCTGGAGTACCTTTACACAGACCATGCTCCGATAGAGGAAGGGGACTCAGTAGAAATTATGGCTTTAGCTGACAGATTCTGCCTGCCAAGACTTGTGACTTTGTGTGAGCTCTACATCACTAAAAAGGTGGACAAGGCTGTTCAGAAGAAAGTCGCAGATGGGACAAATGATGTGATTGACCTTCTTCTCACATCTCAGGTAAGAACATACTGTAATATTTTGTTTTATTCGTTTAACAATACAGTAGTGGAGCTCTGGTCGGACTTGTTACTGTGCTTAATCAAGTTTTCAGCTTTCTTGGTATTCACACCAGTAAGGGCTAAAATGGGTTATGTGCCATGACAACCCAGGGGCATAGCCAAGGGAAGGTTCCAGGGGCTTAGTACACTTCCCCCCCCCCCCCCCCCACCTCCTCCAACGCATGTAGTTTTTCAGTCAAATTACCGGTATTACTCTGGTATGTTTGTGAATTCTCACAAACCTTTTTATTGCAATATGTAACATTTGTGCTCTTCATGACAGTGATCCCCCTCCCTGTAAAAATCCTGGACACCGGTCCCTCCTTTAATCTATAGGAAGTGGTCAGGGATTAGCATAAGGTTAGATTTTGAACAAATAACTTCACTAATGTGTATATGGGATAAACAAGAGAAGTTTGATTTCTGGTGCCATTAGTAAGTTTTTGCATCTTAGCCTAGCATCCTTCAATGTTGCCCTGTTTGTATAGTATAGTATACGTACATGTTACCAGTACCGATCATAATATTACACTTACTGCAGATTGTTTTGAGTGGTTGGGTGTGGCCGGATGATTGTAAAAGGGACAAGTCGCAAAGAGAAGCAAACCATCATGACCCTTCTACATCAAACTAACTTCAAGGGTTTGATACAGACAATTAAGCCCTTTACTCCCAGTGGTTCCCCATTGATGAGTAAAATCGTCTGGCATTAGACAGTAAAATACTAAGTATGGCCAGTTCAGGCAGGTTTGGGAGTCAAAGGCTTAAAATTCAACCTGAGTTCTTTAATTTATTATTTTGCAGGCTCACAATGCAAAGCAGTTATCAAACTGGTGTCTACATTTTATTGCAACAAATTACTCTGTGTTTGAGAAATGTGAAGAATTCCATCTTGTCCAAGGAGAAAACAGAGAATATGTTTATGAGCATAGGTGGCCACCTTTATCGTATTTAAAAGCACAAGAAGAATTTGAAAGAAAAATGGAGCCATGTAAGCCTAAATGTAAATGTAGAAAATCGAAATGCAAAGTAATGTAGTGCACAAGACGAAAAATAATTTAGAAAAAAAATAATTAAAGGGGCTAGGTCACGCAATTTTAGGCAATTTCATCACTGATCAAATGGTCATAGAATTAACTAAAATATCAAAATAACTGTTCAAAACTATAGGAGAACTCTAACAAAACACAGGGAAGCCAAGAAGGGACATGGATGGACAAAACTGGAGAGGATTGAAATGGATTGAATTTGGGTAAATTTGAAAAATGTCGGCCCACCTTTTTTCAAATTTATATCAGTCTTTATCAAAATGTCATTTACACAGCTGGAAAATCATTCTCAGTTGTTATGGGGCCGTGATTTTGCAAATGAAAGACTCTTGCTCTGCCAATTTGACGTTTGGAGCTCATAATTAACAAAATTAAACAAATTTACCTAAAATAGTGTGACCTAGCCCCTTTAATATACCAGAAATGAAGGTAAAATTAAAACTTCTGATGAGTTGTGATTACTTGACCCATTGACTCCTAAACCACTCCACAAATTGATGAGTAAAATCGTCTCGCAGTAGACATGCAGAGGAAAATTTATTAGTACCGGCAAATTGCGTGCTACTCCATGGAGGCAGTGGATTAAGGATGGTGCCTACTATTGTTATTGTGCATACGTTCTGTGCATCTCGAGATACTTGAGTTTCCTATCAGTGATGCTTGCTAATACAGGGATATTTTTGCACGGTTTAAAACTATCCGGAGAAAGTAGATCTTAGTAAATACTTTTGGTATCCAAAAAGAAAATTGGGGCTGGGTAACCATGCATTTTTGAGAGATAATTAAGCTTCAGTTTGAGAAAGAACGCCATACATTGCTTTGTATTTTAACACTTTTTACAAATATTATTCATAAATTATCTTTGAAAAATGGGTGGTTACCCTCAATTTTCTTTTTGGATTTCAATAACACTTGTTAAGATCTACATTTCTTGCATAATCACACACCAGGGCAAAAATATCTTTAATTAGTAGGCACGGCCCTTAAACCGAGTGGATGTAGAGGTTGTTAATGGAGCCCTGGGTTTTTTTACTACTTAATCCATTGACACATCAAATGCCCTAGAATGCCCCCACTTGACGCGTAAATTTGTCTAACGTTAGACAGAGTAAAATCTGTTAAGTCTCACTGAAAGAAGTCAATAGGTTATTAAACAATAATATTTACCAACAGTAAAATAAATTAACAGAAAGCTCCTATTGCATTGAACTTATTGACATGTTTCAGAGGAAAATGGAGTGTCTAGAGTTTTGAGCAACACATGTTCAGACATAAACCAGTCATCATCCCCAAATGCAAAGGCTTGTTACAGTTGAATTTTTTAATATGTAGATAACATATTGATTAAATTCCTAGAAAAGGGATGTAAATATGATGTATAGCAGGGGCAATAAGATGCAAAACTCAATAAAAGAGGAGGATGGTTCAAAATGTTGTGACTGTTGCTTCTCCTTTTTGATATAATTATGATGTCTCTTTACTTTAACCTGAAATTTATAGGTGATGGAAACTATAACAGTGAAATTAAGAAATTATTGCACTCATCAAAGGGAGACTCCCTGCACATAAAATGATTTATAATTATTATTATTATTAAAACTATTTTTATACCTTAATTGCTCAAGTGTACCATATATATCAGTGTGTAAGTCGACCCTTTATGACCTCAAAATAAGCTCCAAAAATAGCCCTCGACTTACACAGGGGTCAAAATGTAGAGCCAACTTTCTAAATAATTTATTCATGTATTTAGCATAATAATATATCGTCTTGGGTATAATGAAAACAGTGAAACAAGTTGGCTTTTCCTCGGGCGGCAAGAGACTTAAATGTAAGTAATTCCAGTTGGAACACAAAAAGGTAGTAACCTGACATGACATCTTGTATTGCGTGTACACATCGTCGCTCACATTCAAATGAAGGCAAATGCTGGTTGATTGTTACATGCTTGGCTGATTAAAACCCTGTTGGGAACTTCGTCGTGTTTGGTTTATGAGTTTTTTTGTTTTGCTTCTCAGACTTTCTCATGTGAGAAAACCAAGTTTCATCACTTGTGGGCCAATTAAACTGCAATTGAAAAGTTGTTAAGTTTCCTTCTGGTAACTAAACACTGACAAATGGGAATTAATCTTATCGATAGAAAGTGTTATATAAACTTTATCCAAAATAGCCTCCATTTTAGAATTGTTTGTTTGCTTCCAAATTATGTACCAGTCAAATTGAAGCTTCAACTTCCCCCCACCCTCCTAATCCCCGGGCATACCCCAAGCATTTAATCACCATTCATAGGGGGTTGGGAATTTGATCGCTAGCCTCGATTTCATGTTATGTTTCCACGTGGGTTGATAAATCATGGCGGAGACGAACTTAGATGCATTCAAAGGTAAAGATTCCGCATTCGTGGCTGATTGGTTGAAAAGCAAAGGCCTACAAAAACTTTGTTCCGTCTTTGAAGGTAACAAGACGCCTACAAGGGCGTATCCGTGGAATGCGCAAACAGTTAACAAAATTGTCCAGTTACCGTGAACTTCAACGACCGGTAAACTTCGGAAAATGGCGAGAGATTACCAGAAAGATAAATATGTAATATAACTTGAAGTTGTTTGTAGTAAAAACTCATTATTAATGTTACTAAATTTGCAAATGCAAACAACGAAGCCCTATTAGCGGGTTATCAGGATACGGGATTATTTATTTATTATTTGAAGGAGACTTTAGTCAAATCCCACAATTTTACTTGCTTCCTTAACTCCACTCATCCAAAAATTACAAGATCAGCCTTAAACCATCCGAAAAACTTATTTAAAATCACAGTTCAACAACTTATCATCCTGGGCCAGTTGTTCAAAAGCCGATTAATGCTAATCTCAGGTAAAAGATTAACAAAGGAGTTTTATTCTCTACTCCCAAATGCTGTTCAAGGCTAATATTCGGTAAAACGTTACATTAGAAGACGTCAATCTTGAAAAACTTTCACCAAAACGTTGAAAACATGAAACAAAAGTTTACGCTAATCCTGGATTAAGTTAATCGGCTTTCGAACAACCGGGCCCTGTATTCGAAGTCCGGTTCCGTAATCCTGGTTTAATTCCTTGCTAACTGTTTAAATCTGCCGTGGCGAAGACAAAAAGACAGCATCTGTACTGTTCTTCATGATTCTACACTCGAGGTAAACAAAAAACTATCAAAAACGAAACCAAAAAACCCTATTGATCGCTTCTCGAGAGAACAGACAAACAGCCGAAACTGTTCTGTGGCACTGAAAAAAGTACCGTACGTAGTACAATGGTACTTGACCGTAGCCGTTTCCCGAGAAACTAATCTTAGCCAAAAGGCCGAGAAGCGATCAGGATACGGGATATTTAGGTAAAAAAATGTAGGGATACGGGATTTTTGGCTGAGGGGGGATTAAGGAGATACGAGATATTTTTTAAAGTAGGAACGCATTGAGTACGTGTGGTAGTGCAGTAACTTGACGGTGCTTTTTTCCATAACTGTCAACTGAGCTGCGTTTTGTTTTTTCAGGAGATTCAAGTTGTCCTCACGTAATATGTACACGATATTGTTTTGGTATCGTAAATCATTTTAGTGCCATGGTAGATATCTTTGCTAAATACCCCCTGAGAAGACATGTGGTTCAGTAAAATACCAAACCCAGAAAGATTGAAGGAAATAAAAGGAAATCGAGAAACATTTGGCTTCAAGGCTGACATGTTGATTACTTACAACTTCCTTTGACTGTACTCTGAGCTTCTCACAGCTTTCCAAGACCAATGTTCATTGATGTTAAGCCCTTTCCGGGTTAGTATCTGGACGGGGGACGTCAAAATATGCGACTTGCGGTCAGGAACATACGACCAAAAATTCTATTTTAACGCTCAAAAATGCGAACTAAGCAAGGTACAGATTTTGTTAGCCTGCTTTATGCAGAACAAATATTGACGCAAAATAAATAAATATGTAGTTTTTAAGGAGAGCAGAAGGAACTTTTAGGAAGTCTCGATCGAGAATAAAACAATTTGCCATCAGCAACAAAATTTGCGAGATGAAAACATCATAAATTTTGTGCCACGAATATAACAAGTTACCATAAGCGAAAAACATTTCGGTAGACTTTTGTTACGTTCATTTTTTCTATCGTACTTTTGGTCGTACAAGTAAAATCGCAAAATCGAAAGTGACATGGATTTTAGCGGCCTCTTGTGATCAAGTTACCTTGCGTGTTTAATACTGACAACTCACGAAACAAAGGATGCATCTCTGACAAAATGACGACAAGACACTGCGTTTTTGTTAGTTTGTTTTTTTTTTCTTTCAAGTATTATAAAGTTCGACAAGACACATGTGCGGATTTAACAAAGAACTAATTATTGTATTCATCACCAACAATCAATAAAATTTGTGAAAATTTTTCAAACCTACGGTAACGATAGTCAGCGGTTTGCCAAGTCTCAGAACGTGTTACATGTAACGACAAATAATTTTTGAGAAGTTTCAGAGTCAATATCTCTTTCCGAATAAAGATCTTAAAATGCCGAAGAGATACCGCTCACCACGTAAAATGAATCGACGGAATAGGAGTCGTTTAAATTGCTGGAAATGTGGTGACACCTATTCGTAGTCAGGGGCCTGTCCCGAGAACTTTTCTGGCCCGAAAATGCAATCTGCTTATTTTGAAAAGTTCATCCTTTAACATGTTTTTAATGTAAGAAAAAGTAAGAGGATTGCGAAGTTTGATGGCTTGGAACCTCGGCGTTGTGAAGATATTAAGGGAATTGTGGCACCCGAAATAGGCCCGAAAACTTTCGGGACTTCCGAGAAACAGGCCACCGGATCGAGAACGCACATCTGCACGAAAGATTCTGGCAATGAAACTCATTCCTACCAAATCGGCAGAAAGATTCTGACAACTTGCCATCTAAAACCGGCACTTGCATCTCTCTTAACCTCAACCATTCGGCGAGTTCACAGCCCAATTCTTTTCATATTTATTTGAAGCTGGAAGGTCCTCGTTAACCGAATCACATTTTTTGGAAGACGATTTTGGCAGACGAAAACGACGTGATTCTGTATCGCTCTCCATTACGCCCGTAATATGTAAATTTCTTCGAAAGTTCTTCCTTTTAGATTAAGTAATGATCCGTGTAAGGTGGATAGCAATTTCCTTTGTTATGCGTTAACAGGGCTTTCCCCACATAGGAATGTTATCATTTTTACACAGAGAATGCATAAACCTACAGGAAAGCCGTTAATGCAATAAAATTCATTTACAGCCCACTTTGAAAGGGTGGTTTTTTGTGTTAAAAGATTTTGACCAATCACAAGAGTTGAAAACAAAAGTCAAGAAACGTTTACAATTTTACATGTTCCCCACATACGATTTCTGTGGAATTCATTTAAACTGAGACCAGATGAAAGATGGAAGATGGTTGGAAAG
>NC_090886.1:47553136-47555636 GCF_036669925.1 Montipora capricornis
CGCCCAGCCGTGTAGACGCACATTCCAAGTTGTTGTAGTCAACTCTTTTTTTGCAGGACAAGTCTTCTTGCAACAATTAAAGTCATTTTCCCCAAAAGAGTTTTTTTTTTAACGAGGCAAACCTGAAGAGCAACTTGAAAATGGTCTATTGATAAGGAGGAAGTTCGCTAGTTTCGGAAATAATTTGTGATTGGGAATTGCATGACATTTTATTCTTGAAACGAAGAGTAAAATAACTGTGTGATTGACATTCAGGGCTTCAGAAGAGTTGTCACTCATTGAATCACATAATCTTGTCTTTTTCATACCAGATATGGTGACAAGACTCCTAAGACCTTCCTTGGACGTGTGTACGGAGTAATCTGGATACTCGTAGGGGCCATCATGTTGTCTTTATTTACTGCCTTGTTTACCAATGCGATGCAGGCAGCACTTGATGGCTCAAAATGCCAAGATATCAATTCTAAAGATGTGAGTTTTCAAAGATCATAATTAAGAACTTAATACTGATGCAAAACTTTGTCCCGAAAAACACAATCTTCCACTTCCTTCCTTTCTCCTTTCAATATTCAAAAACCTGTGGAACGCAAAAGAACCCACTCACTATATTCGAGTACTGAGGGCATGGAGTTCCCGGTGTTGGGTCTTCTGTGGTGTATCATGGTTGGGAGGCTCAGTAAATGCTCAGAGATACTAGCTGCATCAAGCTACCCTTAAATCCGAGGGTAAACAAAGATATGATATCATATATGTTTAAAAGGACATTTAGCTATTTGGAATCGTGTGGTGGAGATGTCAAAATCGACATTCAGTCCTGTTAGTAGTAGATTTTACATTGCTATCAAACCTTTTTCGTCTTTCATTGCAGTTGTAATAAATTTCCTTTTAGGTTGGTGTGTGGATAGTGAACAGTGAGATAAAAAGACTTGCAGTCGAAGAATTTGACGCCAACATCATCAGTAAGTAGTTGTTGTTTTGGTGCTTTCACCATCTTCTGCTCAGTGGGACGAGCATTGAGTCGTTGTTGTGATATCTTAGCACCAGAATAATGCCGACGAGCACATCAAAAGCACTCCTTGCAAATTACCGTATTTCTTGTAGCAGAAATACCCACCCCTTGCACTGACAATCAAATTATGACAGGAAACCGTCTCCGTGATCTCCTTCACCTAAACGTTTTGTGTTGTTGTTGTTGTTGTTGTTGTTGTTGTTTTTTTGTTTCTGGAAAGGTAACACGAATTTAATGCAAACCTTTAGGTAAACCTTTCGTAAGGAGACGTTTACGGACTAGCAATATGAGCGGCTTCAGGAGCTCATTAAGAGGAGCCTCTATCTCCCATACTTGGCCTCGGAGTGAACCCTTTCCCGAGTAGATTTATTTATAGAACACCTCCCTTGGGAGATTCAGCACGCTCACTGTTGTAAAAGCCAATCTCCCTTGGGACATTCAGCACGCCCACTGTTGTAAAAGCCAATCAAAACAGAGCTATCTCAGCGTCAAGGGAATTATGATACTTTTCGCGGGAAAAACCTGTTCCTAAAAATAAATTTACTCGGGAAAGGGTTGACTCAAGGAATTAGAGGAGATAGAGGCTCCTCTTGATGAGCTCCTGGCGGCTTTCATTTCAGTGGCTTCAAAGGACAACATTTTAAGTAATGATCCGTGTAAGGTGGATAGCAATTTCCTTTGTTAGGCGGCAACGGGGCTTTCCCCACATAGGAATGTTATCATTTTTGCACAGAGAATGCATAAACCTACAGGAAAGCCGTTAACGCAATAAAATTCATTTACAGCTCACTTTGAAAGGGTGTTTTTTTGTGTTAAAAGATTTTGACCAATCACAAGAGTTGAAAACAAAAGCCAAGAAACGTTTACAATTTTACATGTTCCCCACATACGATTTCTGTGGAATTCATTTAAACTGAGACCAGATGAAAGATGGAAGATGGTTGGAAAGTAAGGATGAATATAATACTGCTTTATGAAGTTTTGTTAACTTTTGCTGTTTAAGCCAATCATAAGTAAGTACAGACAAATTGAATTCCCAACATGTTCGTTGCCATTGTTGCTATCGTTCTTATCTGGACCGTTTCTTAAAGCCTTCATGGCTCCTGTTAGTTTCTGACATTTGCCATGCCCGTTTGGAAGCTGCCAATAAATTGTGAGGCACCATTTGGTACCTATCTGGGCCCGGTTGTTCAAAAGCCGGTTAACGCTAATCACAGATTAAAGATTAACCAAAAAGTTGAAAACATGAAACAAAGTTTATTTCGAACAACCGGGCCCTGGGCCCGGTTGTTCGAAAGCCGATTAACTTAATCCAGGATTAGCGCAAACTTGTTTCATGTTTTCAAGTTTTTGATAAAAGTTTCTTTTGCTTATTTCAGTTTTTCAAGATTGACTTCTTCTAATGTAAAGTTTTGCGGAATATCAGCGCTGAACAGAATTCTGGAGTAGAGAAATAAACTCCTTGGTTAATTTTTAATCTGGGATTAGCGT
>NC_090886.1:47570636-47595636 GCF_036669925.1 Montipora capricornis
AAGCGCTTTAAAATTCTTCCTTCGAAATACGAAAGTTTGAAAATTTCCATTCTTCCGCATTTTATATTTGTTTATTTGACCCATGGTAAAAGTAGGAATCTGAGTTCTGTTTATGGCGCGCAATTAGGAAAAGCTTTTAGTTCGTAAACTAAAGTAAGGAATTTTTGAGTGTTTGATAAATGGTCATACCATTTCACCTTAAGTGGTATTTCTCTGAAAATTTGAATTCTGGCTAAGACAAACACGATCTTTCCATTTTTGGAAATTAGTTAGTTGCAACAGGGCTATTGCTAGACTTGGCGTCATATTTTCGTCGAGTTTGTTGGTTCTCTACTCTTCTGCACTGAAGAGTTTTTCCCTAGTAAATCCAGTTTGTCCATCTCATTAAAGCAATTGTTATCACCGTGAATACTGATAACACAGCTCGAGATACTACAGTTGGTAAGTACCTTTGTGCCAACCAAAAATAATTTGCCAAGGGATATCAATCAGCATGCTTTCGTTTCTTCTCATCTCCAGCACTTTTCTCGCCGGGATCCTTGCAGAATTTAAGTCAGTTCACGTCCATTTTCCTGGAAGAGAGCAATTGATGCATCTCAGTGCTCGCAGATCATTTCACATAGTCTTCTTTCATAATTGTAGTGCTGTTTCTAACGCTCCATCAGCTTCCATCCAATTATCAGCTGGTGTACAACTCTCGTCCATTCTGCCCATATTATTCGGACCATGGATAATAAGCTGCATTTCCACGCTGAAATTTTAAGCTGGTGAGAAAATACATCACTCGTCACTTTTCCCTAGATCCAACCCTCTGACCTCCAATCGGCAAGTAATGGCGGAACGTGAAATCAACTGTCCGAAACGGAAAATCCCATAATACTCTTTGTTTGTC
Organism: Montipora capricornis; assembly: GCF_036669925.1. NCBI lineage: Eukaryota > Metazoa > Cnidaria > Anthozoa > Scleractinia > Acroporidae > Montipora > Montipora capricornis. The sequence continues at coordinate 47,571,529 of NC_090886.1, forward strand.
CACCCAAATTTTGAATAAGCATTGTTTTTGCTTTCTCTTGACCATTGTGTAAGTCCCAAGAGAAACTGGAAACAATGCTTATTAAAAATTTGGGTGGACAAACGAAGACTGAGTATTGTGGTATCTTCCGTTTCGGGCAATTCTTATACTCAAGGAAACAAGGCTTTGGATAAAAATGAATGCTCAGAATTTTGCCAATCAGGTGTTCAGCCAAACACGCTTTCAAAATCTGAAGAAAAAGAGGAAATGATTTTTTGATCATAATAGCAAGCTTCGGATTTGGCAACCTCGTCCCAGGTTCTCTCTCTTACGTGGGGACGGGTAGGAGAGAACCCTGAGAACTAGGTTGCGGATTCGGTTGCAATAATTAGTTTGCATTTGGGTCTCTCGGGCGGAGACTGGGTTCAGGTGGCCGCCAAAGTGTGTTTGGCTGTACCTGAACCTCGGGTTCCGTTAAAATTGCTCACATTTGGGCCTCTCGGAACGGGCACGAATACCGGACTGGGTTCGGATGCCAATCGTTTGTCTGTCTGTTTGACTTTGGGGTACCACATCAATGAACTTGGCGTACACTTCGAATCGTTTTTTCACCGGGGCCTCTCTGGCCTGGCATGAATATTCCCAACTGCTGTAGGCTCAGGTGCCATTTTGGTGTTTGGCTGCAACCAAACTTTGCATTTGGTTGAAATTAACTGGCATTTGCGTCTTTGGCTGGAACAAAACCTTCGTTATACCTACCGGGGGTTTTAGGTTATGGCTAGATGTCGTCATCTCGGTTAACATTCCATGTCTGTATGCCTGTCTGGCTAAGCGTGGATACTGGGATAGGGTCATTGGCGCCGTTTACGTATTCGGTAATAGTTTACATTACTTGACCCTCAGGCAAATCTGTCTAACATAGCTGTGCGCAAATTCCTGGGTCGGCCTCAGGGATAAGCCAAATTATCATTATTTCAGGCTTTGTACACTGCACAGGTGCTAAACAACAGGACATATGTCCCCTACTAAACCCAACCCAACGCCCTAAAATATCAAGAAACCTCTCCTTACTCAAGTAGCAATTCAAATCTAGCGTTTAAACAGTCTCTGACGCTGATGCTGGCCAAATTGTTGGAAATCCTGGCGTGGAAAAATCTTATCGCCAGCGAAGCATACAAAAGGCCACCATGGTATTCAAATGCCTACATGGGTTAGCTCGGGACTACTTAGCATCGAAATTTTCTAAACGGAATACAAGGTACATCTTGAGGGACTCCTAGAAGTACCTTATTGTTAGATTACCACGTACAAATAATTTCAAAAATAGTTTTATAGTGGCGTCACACTGTAGAATGGCCTTCCTTGTGAGGCAAGGTGCGCGGAATCCCCCAGGTCGTTCAAACGCGCAATCAGCAATGCTCACTATACGGCACGGTGTTCACGGAAAGCAGCTTTTTAATAGTGTACTTTATAGTTATAGTTATAGAATCGTGTTCGGAATTCAGGGGGGTTGGGTAGGGGTACGCAATGGTAACTAAAAGATAGTGTTAAGAATTTTTTTCGTAGTACCCACCCACCGTTTCCTCTTTATTGCTCATACACAGAACGAGTCCAATCTTTTCCCAATCCTTGACCAGTGATCCGTGGAATAATGGCCAGTTTAAATTTGGATATACTACTATTAGCATCGACTTCGTATAAATGCTTTTAAGCAACGAGTAATTTGTGAATTAAGATGAGCAGATCGGAAAACGGGCTCCTTACTGTTCACTTTCATGAGCATCAGTTTTCTTGAACTTAGTGATATTAGTCAGGAATAATGAGTTTTAGTTATCAAGTAAAGCTATGATCCTCGCAGTTATGAACGCAATTTAGCAAATGCGTAGAGAAGCCTGAAACAGGTCCTATTGTTATTATAGGGTGGATGGGTACTACAACAAGAAATACTCAACAATGATGACAATAAAGGGTTAACCACGAAAAAACAGGTTAAAGGAAAACTGAGACTCCCGAAAATCTACGTCGAGGACGACTGTGAAAGATATGGAAATATGTAACTTTAATAAACCAAAGTGTCCTTGTCTCAGGTATGAGTTGAGAATTGGTCACTTCAGGTTGTGGATTTGCAGAGAGAAAAAAGTTCACAGAAGTTGACGCTGTCGTAGATCTTAAGAGACCTTAACAAAGAAAAGCGGGATATTTGCTGATTGCTATAAAATGTTAACGAATTTAGAAGTTCCAATTTCCCTGCGCCGCCATTTTGAATAACATAACGTGCGGGAGCTACTGAAGTTGCGCTATCATTCTAATCCCGCAAAGCTTTTTCATGATAACAATAAGACAAACGTTACACTTACAAAAACAAGCGACTCAGAAATTCATTTATTTCACATAAAAAATGTTCAAACAAATGTGTTTGTTGCTGGTGACTAAGAAGCAATACCAAACCCAACGTTGATTACCGGTAGTATTGTGCATGCGCGTCAAGTATGTGGCGAGATCCAAACTCGGTTTGAGGGCATTCCTTTGGAATGCATTGGACGCAATATGATCGTGAGCGTTTAGAGTAATCAGTGAAGTTAAATCTTTAACACAAAGTTCTCGGAGCATTTGCCACGTTAAAAGACCAGCAACTTGAATATTTGTTTCGTTGCAGTTTATTCATTTAACTTTTACAAACGTGTTCGAGTATCTATCTCACTAATTTTAATGCATTGTTCCTTCCATTGTTATAAATTCTTCTCAAACTCATTAATAATTCATAAGCTAAAAACAAAAGATATCACTACCGTGAAGGAAGTTTGGATATGTAAAGGATAATGCCCAAGCCCCGAGGCCTTCTTAAAAATAATAACCGAGCGCGAAGCGCGAGGTCATTATTTTTAAGAAGGCCGAGGGGCGAGGGCATTATCCGTTTTAATGCACCTTTTCATTGTTTTGGAACAAACAAGCTAACGAACTGCTGTAAAATATTTTCTCGCTAGTTCCCTTAAGACTATTCTAATCCCGCAAGGATTTTGCAAGCACGCTGATGCCAAAACGAAACTAAATAAATATGTTTGCCAAAAAGTGCAACAGCTTTTCTTGCCCGAGCGCTCTTCGTGCGTTTTTTCAAAATGGACAATGCTACCAAACGTTTGTTTGAAGTGGTCATTGATGACCTCGACGAAGTGCTTTCCCAAGCGGTGGACAAGCATGAGCGCGACGAAGCTTTTTCTAACGACGGGCTAGATGAAATCCTTTCACAGTCCCTTGGCATGTTTGAGGAGGTAAAGAATAGCGTGGAAGATGCTATTGACCTAACTGATATGTTTGAGTTTGGAGGGCCTAGTTTGGTTATGGCTCGGAGATTTGCAACTAAAAAAGTTGACCATTTTATGTTTTATTTTCTAGCTAATTCCTGTTATAGGGAAAACTGTTATTTTAAAATGTACCTTGTTTTATTACTAGTGAAGTGTGAGGAGGACAAAAATCGCTTCCAGAAATGTTTGTAAAGGAATTTGACGAATTAAAATAAAGGTTGATTTGTAAAATCAATTGATGAAGAAATGCCTTATGGAATTACTGTAAATCATTGATAGCTTTAATTCAATAAAAGGTCAGTGCTTCACTCAACTGGAACATGAGGTTATTATTTACGTTCCATTCCACTGAGCATTTAGATGCGTTATTAAAAATACTAACCTGTTCAAAACAATGAAAAGGTGCATTAATGTATTTATATGCTTTATATGTAAGTAATGTAATCAGTAATGCAAATTAATTAACTATTTTAAAAAATTAAAATAAAATAAAAAACAATCAATAAAATTGGTGAAAATTTTTCAAATCTACGGTAACAATAGTCAGCGGTTGTTAAGTCTCAGAACGTGTTACATGTAACGACAAATAATTTTTGAGAAGATCTCTTTCCGAATAAAGATCTTATTAAAAATGCCAAAGAGATACCGCTCACCACGTAAAATGAATGGACGGAAAAGGAGTCGTTTAAATTGCTGGAAATGTGTAACACCTATTCGTACTCTGGATCGAGAACGCACATCTGCACGAAAGATTCTGGCAATGAAACCCATTTCTGACCAAACTCGGAAAGATTCTGACAACTTGCAATCTAAAACTGGCTCTTGCATCTCTCTTAACCTCAACCATTCGGCGAGTTCACAGCCTAATTCTTTTCAGTCATATTTAGTTGAAGCTGGAAGGGCCTCGTTAACCGAATCACATTTTTTGGAAGACGATTTTGGCAGACGAAAACGACGTGATTCTGTCTCGCTCTCCATTACGCCCGTAATATGTAAATTTCTTCGAAAGTTCTTCCTTTTAGATTAATTTCCTTTTCACTGACTCATACGTAGTAAAAAAATAAGGTTGAGAAGTCATGTCAAAAACTCGTGCTTCGTGATTCATCAGAGGTTTCAAACACCTCGAAACAATAAAAGTACTCCGCCGTACCGCGTCGTGCTTTCATTTGCTTCTCGGTGTTTGTAATGCACTAGTCAGTGGAAAGCCCCGCACCCCCATACCCGGGGAATAGCGGGGCATTAGACCAGACCTGCCTTCTAAATGAAGCAAATTTCCCGCTATGCGGGGCAATTTCGTACGTCAAAACCACACTTTTCTCCCCCATCACCCGGGACAATACAGTGCTTCCAAAACTATAAAGCCCAATGTTGACCGAAATTAATATACTTCAAGAATTTTTACCTCAAATTAAACTTTGACAAACATGAAAATCAATAATGTAGTCCATTTCTCATAAAGCCCAAATAAATCTTCCTTGAGTTACAGATTTGGCGTTCCAAACTTTATAATCTCTCCAAAAACAGTAATATTAATCACTGGGTTTAGCACAGCCCTGAAAACGGCAATAAAAAATACCAGTTTCATTGGTGTCAAAACCATTAAAATAACAACGTCCAAACATACATTTGACGAGCAGCTTAATCTGACAATATTCCAGTTATTTCCCCTCTATGCATAAGCATACCCAATCTAAAGCACACTCAACCGACTACAACGGTTCACTATTACAACAATTCTCAAAGAGCTATACAAATTTCACTAAGGAAATGGCTTATTGTCAAAATTTTATGGACTTATAATCCAGCTACATTTTGCAAATAACAAGAGATTACCGAGGACCCCTACATCGAGCGTTTTCACTCACGTGACCAACAGCCATATTGGATTACTGAAACAAAAGAAAGTATTTGCATGTAAATAGAGTTCAAATCCCAGAGGATTAGCTTGATACACCATCATGGCCACCATTCCTTTGTTTTGGAGCACCAACATGGCCACCGTGACGTCATGTGAAAACGCTCTATAGGCCTTATACCCAAGGTAATCCCTCTGAAGTTATTTTTAGACATGGTGCCCAGTTCTTTTGAGAATGTTACTCGCGCAATGCGTGGAATGCACAAAAGACTTTCTCAAAAACTACCTGAGACAAATGTTTTCTGCACTCTCAGCTGTCTTTTTGTTCGGCTGGGCCTTCGTTTGCTTTGTGCTCTTTGGCTGTTCATTATTTTGCAGTTTATTTGGTTTTAGGGAATTTAAAGGGACACTGTCACGGTCTGCGCATGCTCGTGTAGGTGATCGAAACTTGAAAAAGTCAGCCTGACTTTTTCAAGTTACTAGCAATCACAAATTCAAAATGGCGTCTAGCGGAGGTCCGGACATGGCGGTAAACGCATCAACTCAGAGCGGAAACGAAAGGTCGAAGACAGTGGGGAATTTGCTTTAGACAAAGATAACATTTGCTTTAGATAAACTTCATTTAATGTAAAATATATGCAGAATTCTTCAACTTACCGATATTTCCATAATTTCGGTCGAGCGTGACAAGTCTCAGAGAGAGTGAACGGTACTGCGCATGTCAACCCGTGACAGTGTCCCTTTAATAAGCAAACCTCAACGCCAACGGCAACGAGTACAATGACTGTGCAAGCGAGGGTTATAATTCTGTTCATTTCGTTGCCGTTCTTTACAAAACAACAACGTGAAATGACCACATTTTGCATATTCGAAAAGCGTGAACTACGACGGCCAATTTTTAGAATTTCTTTTCGAATTTTGACGCTGTCTCACATATTCTGTTTGGGATATTTCTCACAGTGGTAGATAAATTGAATGCATCTAGATTCGTAGGTTGAATGTACATGTAAAGTCGTCTTTTAATCGACGCTGTCTCTGGCGTTGTCGCCATTGTTCTTTTTAAACTGCTTTTTGCCGCCTTAGCGGGGAGCGTCTATCTGCACTTTCGACCATCTGGTTGCGTGGTGTTTTGGCGTTTGTTCGCTTAGCACTCGTGTTTCTACTCGTTTCTCTGTCATTCATTCAGTTATTGTTTGTGCAGGGTAAATGTGGCTCTTATTTAAACACTCCTATTTAAGTTTTCAGTGAAATGTATTAAAACATTTCGAGAGCAGAAGCTACTTTGCTTGTAGTTAAAATATCAAAGAAGACATCCTCAGAGATACTAAAAGAAACGAAACATAAACAAATCCTCCTCGAAAACATCCACGCAACGCGCGAGTAACATCCGTGGAAGAACTAGGGATCATGTCTAAAAATAACTTAAGAGGGATTACCTTTCTCTCTCTTACCTTGATAATCTCTTGAAATAACCCTTCATCGCTAACAAATTTTGAAACTACTCTGAATTTCCACCATTACGCAGACCATGGTAATGTAGAAACTCAAAAAGACGAAACCCATCGGAGGTAACATTTACAAGGTTCATCTCACAAAATCATAAAGTAATGTCATTGTCAGCCTCTACGCGTACGTTCACTTTGCATTCCAATGGAAATACTGAGACAAAAGATCAACGCTATAAATAAATCGTTAATCAAGCATAACTTTAATCTTTGTCTAATTCCACTACAAGAAATGATTTACAGATTAAACCCAGAATTTAACTGAGAGCCCATTACAAACATGAAAAGAATGGATTTTAACTTGACTGAGCCGGCACTTTGAGACCGTATGCTCTTCCAGTGATCTTCGCGTGCTTATTCAAGTTGGCGTCAAAAAGCAAATCTCCATCTAAGCCCCGCTCAAGGTCCCCACTCGCCGATACTTGCGCCAAATGCTGTCGAAAACCCCGCATACCGTGGCAAAAGTGACAGTCCAAAACCGCTGAAATCCCCCGTTTATGCCCCGCATTACCCGGGTATGGGGGTGCGCGGCTTTCCACTGACTAGTGCATAACCCCTGATGAAACATTCGCACTCGTTTTTGACATATTACTTCAAACGGGCCAAAATGCTCCACGGGAGTGTATTAAGCGCTGGAATGTGACAACAAAGCGTGGGATTCACACGGTTTATGTATTCGCGACTATAAAGGTAAAGCGCCCCATCTTGTTGTTCTCTTTTACCGTAAAGTCCACGACCGATGGTTCGAAGTGTATCGGTGTTTTTTTCTGTCCTTCTATGGTTAAAGTTCCTCAAGCGCCAGTACCACCGGCTCCTCCGGTTCAAGAATTCAACAAGCTCCGCCTCAAGCGGCGAATTTAGAGGTAGATATGTTTTCTGTTTTTCAAACTGGAGTCAGTTTCATTACTTGGACCGTTACGCTTCTCTTGTCAAATGTTAATTTTTCAGAGTTCTCCTGTTCGTCAGGTTATTTCGCATTTACCAATTCCTTGTTTATGTTACCTTATTTTGATTCGGGACGTCATCAATACTTGTTAGGTTTTCCTATTTCTTATGCTACATGTTTAGTGTTGGCGGCACTCGGGGTTCGGTGGAAATCTAAATGTCATTTACATCTCAGTTTTTCTGACCGGGAGCGACTACTACGTGGCTCTTGCTCCTCTTTGGTGTATTTCATTGAATCCTCCTGGTGTTCATTCAATTTATTTTCGTTTGGGACAACTACAAGTTGCGTGTGTTCGGCAACAACTCAACCTCGTGTTTGTTGAATTTTCTTGCCTGTTGTTTGCATTTTGGCCTCCCTGAACTTCGTGTTGAACAGGTGGAATTGTTTTACTTTGGGTTTCTCAGGGCGGCCACGAATACTGATCAGAAATGGGTTCGGGCTCCAGTTAAAGTGCTGCTATGACCAGAAAATCAATTCTTCGTTTTCCGTGATTTCAGAACGTTGTTAACTGAAGTAGCCCAAGTTTTAAGCCTTGATTTCAAAAAGAAACCTATTTGTTACATACCTAAACTTTCACTCAACAAAACGAGCACTGTGATTGGTTGATTCTTGGTCAAGTGCCCCTAATCAAATTCAACTGTAACCTGACTGGGATACAATTCCTCAGTTGTTGCCCGAGCCGGATGTTTTGCTGTAATTCTAAATATATCACAAAAGCACGTATGTGTGGTTCCTCGCGAAAGTAGTTAGTTTTAATCAGGATTCTCGCGAAAACAAATAACTTTCCGATTCGGAACCATACATTAAGTGCATATTCTTCATTTTAACTGGAATTTTCCTATTCAATTGACCGAATGCAAAAATGGCCGCCAGCAAATTGTTCTTTTGTCTTTGTGTTAATTAGCCTAACTAGCTTTGTTTTACAGCCCAAATTCTTTCAATTTTACGCGTATGAACGAGGCTAGTTTGTCTAATTAACACAAAGACAAAAGAATAGTTTGTTGGCGGCCATTTTTGTATTCGGTCAATGGTCCGCCATTATTACCTTTAGAATGTGAGGAGAGCTGAATCGAGGAAAAAATTATGTCAAAGACCCACTTGTGCGAAAAGCACAAGCCCAAACATAAGCATAAGAAAAAATCGTTTGGGAATGGGCGTGAAATGAGCACAAACACAGGCATAAGCACAAACACAAAAAAGGAAAATTTCCTTTTTTTGTGCTTGTTCTTATCTTTCGCTTGTACTTATTTCACAAGTGGGAACCGGAGTGTGTTAAGCCTAAGCACAAACACAACTATTCGCCCGCCATCTTGAATCTTGAACAAACATGGCGGCGGGCGGGTGTTACGGTATTCAGCTGCCAAAGGTCGACAATTTCGTCTGGCGTTGCCACAGGACGATTCTAATGATTCTGATGACCGCCGACAATGTTTAGGACCAATTTTGTTTCAAAGATACACCGCCGCCCAAACGAGAGACACAGTGGAAAGTAACGAGCAATCGATCGACTTTTTTCCCGACTTTTTTCTCGACTTTTTTCTCGACTTTTTTCTCGACTTTTTTCTCGAATTTTCTGTCGACTTTTTTCTCGACTTTTTTCTCAGTTTGTGCCGAGCATTTTTCTCGACTTCGTGATCGAATAAAATCAAAATGGCGGCAGCAAGGCTTTCCTTCTTGGTTTTTATTGCAATTCTAACGGAAAGTGCTGGGGTTCTTCCACCTTATTTACCGGCCTTGAGCCTCAATAATCAGCCGGTTGAGCGAGACACACTGATTGAACAATACTTTTCTACTGGACTCGGCTATGACGAGATCTTGCTTTTTTTGGGCTTGCTACACGATATAACGTTAAGCATCCGTCCGCTGAAGCGAACATTGCGTGCTCGTGGTCTTAGAAGGAGAGGTAACTGCAGCGATCCACAAGTTTGTCGTGCAGTTCAAGAGGAATTACGGGACAGCGGCAGCACTATCGGATACAGGCAGATGACTCAAAGGCTTGTAGTTGATAAGGAAACGGTGAGAGAACTGTTAAAAATATTAGATCCTGATGGTGTAGCTGCACGATCAAGACATAGACTGCAGAGAAGACAGTACAGAACAAAGGGTCCAAATCACCTATGGCATATTGATGGATATGACAAGTTAAAGCCCTTTGGCTTTTGTGTACACGGCGCCATTGACGGGTATAGCCGACGTATTATGTGGTTAGAGGTCGGCCCTTCTAACAATGACCCTTCTATCATAGCACAGTACTTCGTTGACTGTGTCAGGCAAATCGGAGGAACACCTAAGATGATACGAGCGGACTGTGGGACAGAAAATACATACGTTGCAGCTCTACAGCGCTTCTTCAGGCGAGACGGGAATGACACAATGGCTGCAGATAAAAGTTTTCTGTATGGCAAGTCAGTTTCCAATCAACGTATTGAAGCATGGTGGGGTATTCTTAGGAGGGCCTGTGCAGACTGGTGGATTCGCTTTTTTAAAGATAGGGTATGAGGGACTGCGGTCTTTACTGTGATGATGATGTAGTGCAAGAGGAATGTCTTAAGTTCTGTTTTCTGCCTGTGATTCGCAATGAGCTTCATAAAGTAGCTGTACTGTGGAATTTGCACAAGATAAGGCCATCCACCAATGCTGAGTCACCCGGTGGTCGACCCGACATGCTTTTCTTTTTTCCAGAATGTACTGGAGGAGAAGACCTCAAGGAATTTGTAGACCTTGATGATGTCGATGTTGTAGAGGAAAGTTGTTGCCACAGGTCTCCAGGAAGTGGTTGTGTTGAAGAGTTCACTCACTTAGTATCGATTATAATGCAAGAGCAAAACCTCAATATGGCCACAACGGATGAAGAAGCAGTCATATTATATTCCACTTTGCTCGAGAGCATTGAAGACCTAGTTTAATTCCGTCTCGTGTGCTCGGAATGCATGTAAACTCTCTCTTCTTCAGAAAAGGGTCTTCTTATTGTTCCAGGATTAAGAAGCACATATATATTTTTTTAAATTTCTTTGATGATTATGAGTCTGTATGCCTCAAGTATTGTGCAATAAAGGTACCTTTTCGCACGAGTGACTCTTTGAACGTCGGTGTCTAAGCATCATATTGGACAGTTGACTGAGCTGACGACCGACATTTTATTCCACTGAGACCCAGTGTTTGATGTAAGACCAGTTTGTTTCTCTCTACATGGATGTGTAGGCTGACATTCTTGACTAAGGCATGTTTGGCATCATGCAGACGTACATCCCAGCCCCCGTGCCTTTCTCTGCTATACATCCCGCCCAGAGTAAAAAAGATTTCAGTGAAAACTATCGCTCACCTTCCGCCCTCTTCCGCATTTTTTCGCGTCCCGCTTCTTTCCCTCTCCCCTACCGTCTCCCGTACCCCTCCCCCCTGTCCCAACCTCTACTTTTCTCTATTTCCAGCGTATACCTTTCGGCAGCATTCCACTTACTCATGGTAATTACCCGTAATGAAATTTTTATACCGCAACTCTCGATAAAGTGATCAAGTGAGCTTTACATGCATAAAATAGAACAGAAAAGTCATTGGAAAAAATATCTAGTAATAGTTGACACAACAGCTGCCCCCGCTGCGAAGAGTTTTTTATCACAAAGGCTCGTCTTTCCATTTCAGTAATCGAAAACCTTTCCGTATACCATGGTAATTCAAAAAATATTGTACGACATTAATCCAATCACTAAAATATTTCACCCGTGAAAACGGTAGTAGCCAAAACGCGGGGTCGGGGTGTCTTTTTTTTTCCAATTTTTTTTTGTTTCAATTTTTGACGTTGTTCTCCTGTAATGTTATATTCGAATGTTTGGCATCTTTCTTTCATTTATACGGAATCTACGAAAGAGGCATCTTTGTTTTTCGAAATTAAGAGAATCTCAGACTGAAATTGGAGTTTTTGTGGGGAATATACACTAACTCCTTGAGACACTGAAGACTCGCTGAGCTCCACATTTTAAAAGCACATTTTAATGTTTACTTAGTAAAAAGCCTCCGCAATACAATTAAAACGAAACAGAACATAGCCACAGTTCCACGATAGTCGTCACACAACGTTATCATTTGCTTGTTTTCGCAAAATTGTTTTCAATGTTGTTCTGTTTTTTATAGTGATATTGGATTCGATCCCGTGACGTCCGAATAGAATTGACTAGCAAGTTCCCGTGCGACTCTGGCTTTACTACAAACCGTTTCTAGTAAAGACAGACAACAACATGACAGCAACACAAGCAATGAGGAAATTTAAACTTTGTGTGACTGCGTGACGATCACATTTTTTTTATTTTTCTCAAGAAGTAAACATTGCAATGCTGTTTTGAAGTGTAGAGATCAGCGAGTCTTCAGTGTTTTTGGCAGTTGGCGTATATTTCATAAACTCCAATTTCAGCATTTCCGGAAATGATCTTAACTTCCAAAAACAAACTCCGGTTTTCGAAAAGACTAAGGTTATCGCAAAAACCAACAGGAGAATAACGATAAAAATTGAAACCAAAAAAAATGGGAAAAAAAAAAGACACCCCGGCCCCGCGTTTTGGCTACTACCCGTGAAAACAAGTTACTCACGGGCATTTGGTAATAAAACGTCATCAATCCTATTTATTCCTGCGCGCCTATCTCTGTCAAACCGAAATCCACTGTGGCATACAAACTATCTGCCGTTGTTTTAAAGGGTGTCGGGAAAAAAGTCGAGAAAAAAGTCGGGAAAAAAGTCGGGAAAAAGTCGAGAAAAAAGTCGGGAAAAAAGTCGAGAAAAAAGTCGGGAAAAAAGTCGAAAAAAAAGTCGGGAAAAAAGTCGAGAAAAAAGTCGGGAAAAAAGTCGAGAAAAAAGTCGGGAAAAAAGTCGAGAAAAAAGTCGGGAAAAAAGTCGAGAAGAAAGTCGGGAAAAAAGTCGGGAAAAGAGTCGAGAAAAAAGTCGGGAAAAAAGTCGGGAAAAAAGTCGAGAAAAAAGTCGGGAAAAAAACTTAAAGGCGAGAAAAAAGTCGAGACAGAAAAAATTGAGCGCAAAATTTGAATGGCCCTTACTGGGCTCCGTACAAATTACATGTTTGTTGTTCTCGCCCGCCATCTTGCTTTCATTCTCTACTTCCATCTAGACAGAGATTTCTGCATGTAAACCAAACGAAAAGTTGTTTCGCCTTCTAGGATCTTCCGAGTGCTAGGATCTTCCTACCTCCATGTAAACGGCCCCTTAACTGATTAACCCTGGTTTGGTTTTTGGCCATATTTTTTTCATGTTTCTATCTTTTATTTACTTTATTTATGGATGGAGCAGTTTAGGTGGAAATGCGGCACTTTATCGTCGCTTGAGAGGGTTGGATGAGTGCTCGCTAAATACAATTTGCATATCAACACTTCAAACCGAAATTTTCGCTTCAAGACTGCCGTTTTCAGTCGAGAAAAAGGTAGGACATCTCTTTCCACTGAATTCTTAACTGAGCTCCATTGTCGTCATCGCTTTGTCGTTTCCGTATTTTGCGTTTCGTGAGCTAGTCGGAACTGATCTTTCATTAAATTGGAATACTAGAACGGCAGATGTTTATGAGGTGACTCAATTTTCACCCTAACCCTCGATTTTATTTTGTTGGAATTGAACACTGTCTTGTGTCTTTGGTTCAGACTTTATCAAGCAATCGTCATTCGCTTCACTGTAGAACCAATCAACAGATACACAACGCGGAAGCGGGGAAGGTACTTTGCGAGCAAAACAAGCTGATCGGCTTTGCTATATTCATAAGTCAATTACCTACCGCGAGCTTCGAGGCTGCAATCAGTGGATCCCAACACTCTGCCCTCTACCCCTCAGTATGTTGGTGCGTCTTTTTCGGGAATTTAGAGCTGCACCCGAGGAAAGGCGAAAAAGACGCCGGTTAAAGTCACCAAGGATTCAACGGGTGACCTCGTGCTTCGAAAGCAGTGCACAAAATGCGGGTTTCTGATAGCTCTTTCACTTGCTACTGTATACCAAAGCCCTGTACTATAGTTTAAAGATGGAACATGCTGATATTTTTGAAAGTGACATCTCCTTGTTGAGGAACGCAATCAAGCACATTTTAGCTGAGTTATTGATAAAAACTCACGCAAAACTAGAGCAGCCGTCTATGAAATGTTCTGCACTTACACTACTTTTAATTACGAGAAAATCTAAATTTTGGGCCGAGGCAGAGCGTTCTAATCTTGTTTAATTTTACGATATGAGCCTGAAAACGTCCTTATGGCTGATGTTTTTAAAGTTGTGTGACAATGGTATACTAAGTTTGACTACAAACTGAGTTCTTCATGTCTTCATGTCAAAAAACGTCACTAAGTATTAGAGTTAATTGCTCTGTAAGACTACGGTTTTATATTTCTTTTACCTTTATTTATACTACTCACAAAAACAAAAACTAAAAAAAGACACTTGAAATGAGCAAAATAAAGACGTTGTTAACTGATTCTCTCGTCTCAGTTTGGGAATATGTGCATGTTGCCCCCCCCCCCCCCCCCCCCCGGGGGGTACTCCTTTACATGGGCCATATAGGTATGTGCAGCCCCAAAGGGTAGGGTTTTTCAGCCGTTTTGGTCATAAATAGGGTATCCATTTTTGCATTCTAGTCTTGAATTCGTTTTTTATTTAGAACCTACTTCTTTATCATGTAACCTACCTAATAAAAGCAGATAAACATTGCCTTTAACATTGGTCTGAACTAGGGAAATAATTATAAGGCAGGTCTGCACCAGGTCATGAGGAGTTTAAGCCGACTCAGGAATTCTCGGCTGGACATCTCCTGACGGTGTAGATATCCATCAACAAAGGCTAAAAACATAACACAAAAGGTGTTTCGTATTCAGAAAAGTGTTAAAGCATTCAGGATCGATCAGATTGTACTGTGAACTTACGTTAAGCAGAAAAAAGTAGTTAATTTTTTATTGAATGACCATATTTAGGGGCGAGATGAATTTTGTGGGGAACACAAATCTATTTCAGTTCGTTTGTGCGTATCGACAGTGGCGGTTAGTTCTGGGACACGGAACCATTTTTCGTTCTGTAGGATTTATGGATTAACTCTCTCACCCGGGGAAAAATGGTACAGGTCGCCGTCGTCTCTCACCGACCAGCACCACTTCGACGCTCATCGCCGCTGGTGAGCGAGAAGACCTCTGGCATCCAGGGTAAAATGTTAGCCAATTTGTTGAAGGAAAGTTTTTTTCAGCTCTTTCGAAGAGAGATTTGTCTCCATCAAGTCGGCAATTTTTTGCGGGAAAATGGTGATCACGTTCCGAAATTCGGCGGGTCTAATCTGCAGGTCACAGGTTGCAGTTCATTTTTCACCAATACAGAATGTTTCCTAAACATTCTTAAAAGCTAACCTTAGGCCTAAAAACTTTTGTTTAGGCCTAATTAGGCCCAAGGTTAGCTTTTAAGAATGTTTAGGGTACTTTATGTATTGGTGAAACAATGACCTGCAACCTGTGACTGCAGATTAGACTCGCCGTCTGAAATTCTGGTAAAAACGTGGACGAAGCTTACAGAATAACTTTGGTTGGCTTCTTTGGGGGGATTAATTGAGCAGTCTTCGTCTGAATGTCATGGATTTCTGTATTCATGTTTTCAAACGAGTTATGGAGGCAGTAAACAATGTTGACGTCGGGGCATTCGGTGCTAGAAGCCTTCCTGGTATACAGGCACACGCTCAAACGTTGAGGTAAAATAATTGCTGTTAGGTTCAATTTCATGATATCAGGATAGCAGGAAATTGATAAGTCTGTGATTAATATTGAATGTGCCTCCCTGTGACATGCTGGGAAATCAATTAGCCCGCAATGAATTTTACACAGCTACAATTGGGGATTCTAAATTTCCCAGTTCCTCAGTTATCGAGTTCCATAAGTATAAAACTTAAAAATGGTTTGCTTTAAAATCAGAAAAGAACCAATTCACCGTTGCTGTTGAAAAAAGTGTATATCAGGCAAAACAAGTTGCATCTTCGAACATAATTCTCTGGTTAAACACGAAACGTTTGTGATGTATTGGTGTATTTGTTAATTTAAACACAGGCAAATTATTTTGTCTGTTAACTTTAGCTACAATTGGGCATTCTAAATTTCCCAGTTCTCAGTTATCGAGTTCCATTAGTATAAAACTTAAAAATGGATTGCTTTAAAATCAGAAAAGAACCAATTCACCGTTGCTGTTGAGAAAAGTGTATGCCAGGCAAAACAAGTTATATCTCGGTAGCCTGAAAGTTAAGAAATAATTTGCCTGTGTTTAAATTAACAAATACACCAATACATCACTAACGTTTCATGTTTAACCGGAGAATTAGGGAAGCAGATGTTCGAAGGTGTAATAGCTGTTGAGTTTTATTCCTCAGTTATCGAGTTCCATAAGTATAATAAAACTTAAAAATGGATTGCTTTAAAATCAGAAAAGAACCAATTCACCGTTGCTGTTGAGAAAAGTGTATGCCAGGCAAAACAAGTTATATCTCGGTAGCCTGAAAGTTAAGAAATAAATTGCCTGTGTTTAAATTAACAAATACACCAATACATCACTAACGTTTCATGTTTAACCGGAGAATTAGGGAAGCAGATGTTCGAAGGTGTAATAGCTGTTGAGTTTTATTCCTCAGTTATCGAGTTCCATAAGTATAATAAAACTTAAAAATGGATTGCTTTAAAATCAGAAAAGAACCAAATTCACCGTTGCTGTTGAGAAAAGTGTATGCCAGGCAAAACAAGTTGCATCTCGGTAGCCTGACACTGAGTTAAGAAATAATTTGCCTGTGTTTAATTTAAATTAACAAATACATCAATACATCGATCACTAACCTTTCATGTTTAACCGGAGAATTAGGGAAGCAGATGTTCGAAGGCGTAATAGCTGTTGACTTTTATTCGTAAGTTATTCAGTTCCATAAGGATAATAAAACTTAAAAATGGATTGCTTTAAAATCAGAAAAGAACCAATTCACCGTTGCTGTTGAGAAAAGTGTATGCCAGGCAAAACAAGTTGCATCTCGGTAGCCTGACAGTTAAGAAATAATTTGCCTGTGTTTAAATTAACAAATACACCAATACATCACTAATAGCGTGTTTCATGTTTAACCGGAGAATTAGGGAAGCAGATGTTCGAAGGTGTAATAGCTGTTGAGTTTTATTCCTCAGTTATCGAGTTCCAACAGGAGTGCTCAGTGGAGCCGATATTCAAAAAAGCCGTTCCTCAGACATCGTGATGCTGGCTGAGAAGTATGACATCTTAGATAAAAAATTGGCTGGGAATTAGTTAGGAATAATAGCTTGCTGGCGATTTTTTTTTACCCAAATTATTTTTAGCTGGAACTCGACACACAACGCCCACTTCCTGGCTCACACATTCTTTTTTTATCGCTTTGCTGGCAAAAACTTCAAGCAGTTAACGCCCAGTACAACGCCGATCATATGACGTGCGGACGACATCAGAAACTGTTTAAATGAAAACTCTTCTACGCTCCTCTATTCAATATCTGACAACTGGCTGTCAATCAGTACAAAATCAACTGTTTCATTCACATTGCGCATAGACCGGTACGTCCAGAGAGAGAGAGAGAGAGCGGCGGAACTTTTGAGCTGGCTGTCCAACTGGACCTCGTTAGGAATCGTGGTACCAATTTTCTCGGGATCACAACCTAGTATTGTTTTGTAACAGTAAGTGCTTACTAATACTTGCTTACTAACTCACTTTTTGCTAGTGACCGACAAAATAATGTGCATTAGCACGGTACGTTGATAAGGTTTTCTTATTGAAATACTCTAGTGTAGCTGATACATCGTCTGCATCGTACACCGGTTTTGTATTTGTATGTGTTGTGCGAGTAGTCTGAACGAATACTCGAATTAACCGGAGTGAACTACGCATCGGATAACGAAGAGTTTTCCGCCCGGGTAAATGTTAGAAAATGCGGGCAAATTATGCCTTCTTTGTTAATTCGCACTGAGCTCGCCACCATTCTTGCCATGGTTTATGACCTTTATTGATGGCAATTTTTGAGTTTTTTAGTGAAATATTTATCAAGTTTAGTGTTTCTTATTCACTAAAATTACTTGTATTCCCATTCAGCCCAGACCTAGCGGAGCTTCAAATTAAATCATATAGTGGAAAATTGGTCCAGAAAAGGAGTTAAGGTAATGGCGTGCAGTTAATTTAAAAAATAGATTTTAGCTTTTTGTTCAGTGAAAACTGGGCTGTACAATCGAACTGCGTCCTGCCAACCAGTCGAGCTAGAAAGGGAGTAGTGACAGCTGGTACTGACAAGAAACGGATACCATATTCTTTGACCCGTCTATATTCTAGTGACCGCCATAGTGGTAACGTGTGCCAGGTCAATTGCTTGATAGTATATGACTTTGTAGTTACTGGCTGTTACTAAATATTGACTGTTTTTCTTTTATATCGATCTAAATTTCGCCAGGTGATTTAGAGCTCATTAGGGGAGACAGGGACAAACGAAATAACGTTCTCGTCTCTCAGCTGCCAATATTTGAGTTGCGAAGTCTCCCTGTGCAAAAACAAGGCTTTCCCTCCTAGTTGCTTGCATTTATCCAGTGTGCATGCATCTTCATGACCTTTCATGTCAGCAACATTTTAAACTTTATCGTACTCGAAACTTGAGCAAAATTTCTCAGTGGTATTTTTGGTCGTTTACATCAAAATGTTCCGCCAAAACCTTCAGTGACGCAAGATTGTTTATAATACTTCATGTTGATAACCTGACCAGTGTTTTTCTCCGGTCGAATTGACAAGCGTGGGTTCTGATTTCCGGGTGTTTTCATCGAGTGACGACCTCTGCAATTCGAACTTAAACTGGCTTCCAGCTTTCGACCGCCCTTAAAAAAAACGCCTGTAGTGTAGAGAGTTGCGTTATATATAGGTTAGTGTAAATCTACATTTCGAAATCATGAATTTTCCCTTCTTTTTCTTTAGTCTTTGTCTTCTTTTCGATTTGAGCTTTATCGTATGACACACTTCCATTGTGTTGTCACTGCATGCGAGTTGCGGCACCTCCACCTCAAGTATTTTGGGGGTGTGGTTATACTTGTGTTTGATCATACTGGAAGAAATGAGGCGACAGTCAGAGATCACATTTTTGTGTTTCTGGAGGACTGAGTTTCAATCGGTCTAACGTTCTATAAAATTGTCGTGACACGGCAGACCGTTCTCTTCTTTCTACGCCGCACAAACGATGCGCCTGAACCGCGGGCTAGCTACATAGCTACAATGGATATCTATGAGAAATTCATATAAGCGGTGCTATAAAATTTGCATTTGTTCCGTCATCCTAGGAGAACTTGAGGGTTTTCCAAATTGCAAGGGCTTCAGTGTTATTTTCCCGAAAATTTCTGCAAGACAATGTCCGGACTAATTGTGGAGTTGACAGGGGCACCCAACGACTGTTTTCTGTTAAATATCTGTTCGGAGAAGTGAATATTGCCTCGAATTCTCTATAACTTGAGGATGATGTACAATTTTCGAAGCTTATCTAATTAATTCCCTACGACTTTCGAAGTTTAATTTTTCACATTTCACGCCCCAGGTTAGGCTATTTTTCGTGGAAAATAAAATTTTCGGGAAAATAATACTGAAGCCCATGTAATTTCGAAAACCCTCAAGTTCTCTTAGCATGACCGAACAGATACAAATTTTATAGCGCCACCATGCTGTTCAGTTGTTTCAGTTGTTATCAGTATGTAGCGAGTCGCTGTGTATTGCGTAACTTCAATCTGAAATCCTGGGTGAAAATGCAACTAGAACCGTTGTTTACAATTGGAGCATTGAAAGACAGCGAAGTTCACGCATTTCCAGTCATAAAATTAAAACATTTTCACTTTTATTGATTAAGTTTCTCGATGAATACAAATTTTCTCCCCTTTTATTAAATTTAATGGGGAGTAACATGGATTACTGGCGGAGTTTTAGGATCAAGCTCACACACCGTGATACGTACACCAGAAATCATCATATTTTGGGGCGCCGGACGAATTTAATGTGTCCGATAATTTATTTTTTTATTGTTTATAATGAGTGCTGTTGTGCTATAAGCTCCAAGCAAGGACTTTTTCGGAAATATATTAGAATGCTACTGTAGCTTTGGTTCATGGGCCCCTGCTTTAAGAGATATTTATCAGATAAATTTGACCGGCCAGAAACGATAGGTGACCGAGCTAAAATGAATTTCACCGGAAGACTCTCCGGAAATTATTTCGAGCCCTGGATGCAGTTGAACGTTGTACGAAATTGAGAATTGTTCTTATTCCTCTTTTTATCACATCTTTAAATACAAAAATTTTAGATTTCCATTTTCCTAGAAAATTAGCCCATGTAACGGGAGTAAAATGTGAAAAGAGGTGGTAAATATTCTGTACTGTTAACCAACAAAAGGAAGATGAAATGTTGTTGAAGGACTTGAAGCATGCAAATTTTGACTACATCATTGACCTTAATCAAACATTTCTTCCCATTGTGTAAAACTAATTATCAACAAAATTAGTGAATTAGCTGTCCCCAAAATTGTAGCGTCGCAGAGACGAATATCTGAAGCAAGTGAAGCAGCTCTCCCTCCAAAAAAAAATTCAGTTTTAAGTATTAAAAAGTGAGACGAAATAAAAAAAATCCTTTTACAGTTCCATGGCAAAGCGCCACAAAGGAAACAAGAAAAAAAGTGAGAAATCTGTTGTCGATCTGTTTACTTCTCTGTAAGGGAAAAATAGAAGAAAAGAACGTTGATCAGCTGCATGCATACAAGGCCATTAACCCTTTCACCGCCAAAAATGCAAATTGACACTTGTAGATTTTACTCTGTCTAACGCCAGACGATTTTACTCGTCAATGGGGAAGCCCTTGGCAGTGAAAGAATTAGCCCTTTACATACCATTAATGGGTTAACGTTTCAGGGAAATATAACTTTGTATAGCCAACAAAACCGTTGTTTCAGTTTTACTTTTTGCGGGAAAAGTTACATTTTGAAGACTGGTAATTGACAAGGCTCTGAGAAGAACCCACTACAGAGGTCATTCTTGAAAGACAAAGTCCTACGAAGCTAATTTACATCGGCGATGCTTTCACTATTCCTTCAAAGCATCCTTTCCACCGCAAAGAAGACTTTTGAAAACTAGCACATTTTACGTGTGAGTACTACAGGACCGTTAATTTATTTACCGAACTTCTTGAAAACACCTGTGAAATGTTTATAACTGTAAGGATCTTGCATGGTGATTACTTCGTGACTACCATTAAGAACTGGCAAAACATTCTCATTGATTGACGAGTGTAATGATGTCTTTGTGACATAAAGATCTTGCAATACATCGGCGATTGTCTTTGTGACGTCTGCTTCGAACTTGCAAAACATCGGCGAATTATATTGGTTGTGAGTTCTGTTGAGAACTTGCAAAGCATTCTCGTTGATTGACTAGTGTAATGATGTCTTTATGACTTTTATAAAGATCTTGCAATACATCGGCGATTGTCTTTGTGACTTCTGTTAAGATCTTGCAATACATCGGCGATTGTCTTTGTGACGTCTGCTTCGAACTTGCAAAACATCGGCGAATTATATTGGTTGTGAGTTCTGTTGAGAACTTGCAAAGCGTTCTCGTTGATTGACTAGTCTAGTGATGTCTTTGTGTCTTCTATAAAGATCTTGCAATACATCGGCGATTGTCTTTGTGACTTCTGTTAAGATCTTGCAATACATCGGCGATTGTCTTTGTGACGTCTGCTTCGAACTTGCAAAACATCGGCGAATTATATTGGTTGTGAGTTCTGTTGAGAACTTGCAAAGCATCCTAATTGGTTGACTCGTGTGGTGATGTCTTTGTGTCTTCTATAAAGATCTTGCAATACATCGGCGATTGTCTTTGTGTCTTCTATAAAGATCTTGCAATACATCGGCGATTGTCTTTGTGACTTCTGTTAAGATCTTGCAATACATCGGCGATTGTCTTTGTGACTTCTGTTAAGATCTTGCAATACATCGGCGATTGTCTTTGTGACGTCTGCTTAGAACTTGCAAAACATCGGCGAATTATATTGGTTGTGAGTTCTGTTGAGAACTTGCAAAGCGTTCTCGTTGATTAACTAGTGTGGTGATGTCTTTGTGACTTCTATAAAGATCTTGCAATACATCGGCGATTGTCTTTGTGACTTCTGTTAAGATCTTGCAATACATCGGCGATTGTCTTTGTGACGTCTGCTTAGAACTTGCAAAACATCTGCGAATTATATTGGTTGTGAGTTCTGTTGAGAACTTGCAAAGCATCCTAATTGGTTGACTTGTGTGGTGTCTTTGTGACTTCTATAAAGATCTTGCAATACATCGGCGATCGCCTTTGTGCCTCCAAACGTTTATCGATTGAGTATCTCCTCAGTGAACTTACGTTTAACAATTGGAAGGTAATGCAAACAACATGACTACTTTGTTTGTTTTCGGTTATTGACAGGTCCAACTTTGGCTAATCGAACAATGCTTGAAGTCTTTTTCAGACGAAAAGACTGACCCTTATGCTATTGCAAGGATTGGTCGACAAACGGTATTTTTTTTTAAGGTTCTTGATCAGTCCCTTGGATCTTACAGCAGATAGCCGAGCCACCTGGACAAAATTGACCAGTCGGATTACAGGAAAGTCAGAGTACATTCCAAGAAAGGTAGGTGTTGATCCTAATCAAAATAAACAAAAACGGAAACGTTAATTATATTTTTGACTTGAGGTCTCGATAGTCTTTGCAAAGTGCGGCAATAGTAGTGAAGAACGTGCTTTTAGATGACAAAATAAGAGCTAGTGTCAATCTCCTGGGTGTTATATGTAAAGTTTCGAATCGACCAAGCGTTCGCTTTTATCATTTAAATTTCGTGCTTTGAGTATAACTAATTTTTTATGAGCTGCTGTTTGGCCCACAACCATTTTTCTTATGTTATTGGTCAAATCTGTCTAAGTGGCCCCGGTTACAGTATAGTCGTATCGTAACACCGATTGCTAGGTCATTATCGTTTTATATCATTATTTCTCGAACTTTTAAACCAGTTTCTCACTAACAGTGGATAACAGTGGACTATTAACTTAATATTCCAATATGAGTTTAAATTTAATTACGATGAAATAGTAAAATGCTAGCATTTGTTTATATCATGTGAAAAACATTTTTTAAATAGAATCTGTTTCTTTGCAAATTTTCATTGACTATGAAACATTTCTACAAGATCCCATGACATAGTAACTTGTAAGAACTCGAAAAAATTCCAGAATAGTCGAAAAGTAATTAAATAATTTGTGCATAAGGATACAGATGAAAGGGATGTATATTTCGGCTATTTTTTATCATGATGAAGTCTCAATTTCGGTGACAGTCATGATAGGGATCATGTGATTTTAAAATTAAGGATAAATATACCGATAATCTGGCTTTTTTAAAAAATTGTTCATTTGTTAATACTTTTAGTGACGTAAATTTTGTCAATGAACATGATAGTGTTAGTCGTGATAGATAATAGTTATATATAAATTTAAATATTTTTTGCGTTCATGTGGACTCAATTCAAGTATGTAAACACGAAAAGAGAGCTAGACCATCCAGCTATCTTTGTCTCCCTCACGCATGGACATGGACGCATATGATAAATCATAGGTTAGATTAAATAGTATTCAGATTGTATGCCACATAAAGGGATGGTACGAGGCAAGTTGTTCTGAAGATCAAGGGGAGGAAATGAACGCTCTCTTCCCATGCGATAGTGCATCAAAGTTGGCAGGTTTTAGGCGTAATGTGGATGATACTGGAGAGTAACAAGTGTTGGCAAAGAGACCATAAATTACACAACGTGAGGTGAGCGATATAATCTTTAATTCATTTCCTTAATTCTTAAAAAGATAGTCAGCGTAGCTGGGATTGGGATCGCTTACTTGAAGGGGGGTGCTTTTTACAAATTTTGAGCCTTAGGATGGGCGCTAATTCGAAGTGGGGTGCTTATTTGAAGCTGGGCGCTAATTCGAGCATTTAAGGCAAATCTTTTTCACATAATTTTTCTAGGGGCACTTTTATACAAATGAACGGTACAAATAAGCAAATTAACGCAAACGAGAAAACTTAAGGTAGGATGGGACCTACAGAAAGGAGACCGTTGTGTAATTTATGATGAATTATAAAAAAATATTTGCGGAGTAGGAGATAAATTATATTTGCATTTTGACGGTCTAAGTTAGACTTTGTTCAGATGACGGCCCTTAATGGCTTTACAGTGATATTAAAAGGAAGTAACGCTGAAATAGCTGATTAAATCTTGTTAAATTTAAGTAAAAATCACTTTTCTTCTTTTTCTACTTGCTGGCTGGCTAAGTATGTTCATCCTACATTGCTGGTAGAAAGCAATGACAAAAAATTAATAAAAAATTCCTGGCTGGGATTATGGTCCTCAATGAATTTGCTTGCTGGCAAAAGGGATCCTTTGGACTTTGTCTTGCTGGCTCTGAGGAGCGGCTATTCTTTTCCCACGA
>NC_090886.1:47598136-47603136 GCF_036669925.1 Montipora capricornis
GCAATGTTTTATTGCAATTTGATAAGATGAAACGAGACATTAAGATGTGTTGAGATGCACATATATAAGACAAAGTTGAAGGAAAGGTACAGGTGCTCTCAGACCTTTTTGGGAGGTTGGTAGCTGCTTTAAACATTAAACCTAGGTAACATGAGGGTCACCAATTTATATAACCTAGGTAAAAACGGACTCAACCTGTTAACGGAATCCGCTTTGAACGACAGCATATGTTCTTATTGTGTTCGTAAAATTCCGATTCTTAGTTTGAACGTTCTTATGAAAAAACAGACTGTATTCCAACCAACCTGGTTTTCCTAGACACGACCTCACTTTACAGTTAGTTGACGTGGCTCTTGTTTTCAATTTTGCTATTGCTTTTATAAAACCTTGCGAGCAGCTTTTACATAATCTTACCTTTTTAGAACTTTATTTAGAACTTTATTTACCCTTTTGCAATTTACATATATTTAAATTCATTTAATTTTAGGAACCAGGAATGCCGCATGTGTCATAAAAGGAATTTTGTTATTGTTAAAATGGCGTACCTCATAAATTAATCAATTATTTATTTCCACCTTTAAACATTCTTAAAGGTCGATGATTACCTTTTAGATCTGGGTGAACAAATACTCTACCACCGTGACAGAATCCACTTGACTCAAGACAGGCTGTTTTCTTGGGGATACTCTCTTTAACTACAGAGATGCATAGCGCCTTTTTACGATTAGCAATAAGTCTTTTAATCGGCTTGGAGTCTCTGCTTGTCAATAGTACCTTGACAAGGGAATCTCTACATCAACGCAGACTAAAGAGACATGTTACTGAAGTGAGAGCTCGACGTCATGCTCGTTCCTTATCAGAGTTGCCGTGGTGCATCAAGCAGACGAGTTGTAGGTACGTGGCGGCTGTGTTGAACTTTCCTCCGTACGTCAAAAATACCAGCATTATTACAGAAAGAGGGATACTTTTCAGCGAGATTATTAACATTGTGGACTCAGAGTGCCTGGGAATGATTTCGTTTCCCGATCATACAACTTGCTGTTTGGAAACTTTATTTGTCAATACTTTGGATGAAATAATTGAATTAGTTAAGGCCAAAAAGGTGGATCTTGCCTTTCCTATACAGGTGGAAACAAAGGAAAAGCTCAAAGACATTCCTTATGTGACTCTGGTTAGGGTGTATGTGGCAAAGGGATCCTCACTCATTGTGAACACAAAACACTGCGAAGTAGAATCACGAGAACAATTACTAACTTCCATTACATCACAGTGGCCAATACTGGCTTGCATCATATTGCTGTCAGGAATTTCAGGAGTCATCATTTGGCTCTTGGTAAGTGAATGCATGGTTATCAATACTGAGAAAACCCCTCAAAGGTAGCAAATGCATACGGTGGGTGCCAGAATCAAAAAACGCCAATTCCTTTAGTTTGTTTTTTGTTCAAGTTGGATCGGAGTTTTAGCATGCGCATAAGTAAAACTAAAGCAATTTCGAAACCACTTAACTTGACGCCGCTTTATAAACTAATTTACAGACAGCAGATAAGAACATAACAGAGCGATTAGCGCCTCCTCGGAAGAGTTTCGACACATCAATAAACACATCAATACACTTTCAATCTACCGGTGTTATTCACAAGACTGATAACATAACTCGTGAACTGATTTTCCTCGTCCTCGAATTTTTTTCTGTAATCAATACTCTTTAATCTCAGAAAGTGTTGTTTCTGATCAGTGCAGTTTCAAGAAATGTATTAGTTCACTCAAGCGTGTTTTGAATACTTCAGAATGAAAAATGTGACAACGAGATTTCCAGAAACAAGATGGCTATGAATGGTTTTAAGATGGGGTAGCGAGAGCAGTCAGCAAAGTTTGTGATTTTGGCTTATTGAGAAATATACAGCTCAAATAAAAATAAGTAATAGTTTCTTATTCATTTGCTTGCTTACTTACAGGAACACAAGGCAAATAAGAGTCAGTTTTCCTCTTCGTTCACAGCTGGGTCTCCTGAGGGCTTCTGGTGGGCAATAGTTTCGCTTACAACTGTAGGGTATGTACTGTAATAGAAATGGAAATCTTGCGACAGGAGCGATATACATGTCGACACAGCAAAAAGACAATCCATATCTCTCCCGTATAGTGTCCGACCATCCCAATTTTATCTTTTTCAGAAAAGTAAAGATTGCGATAAAGCTTAGAGGTTTAGCTTTCCAGACTAATTTTCAATACCGCGACGTCTATTCATCGGCGAGGCAGTTCCATTCCATTCTATTTTAGACTCGCAGATAGATCGATGAGTCAATCGTATTTAGCTTCAATCTCCTAAATATTGATAACACTTACTTAATGTAGGCTTTGCATTTCAAAGCTAAGCTCTACTTTCAACCTTGCTTTTGCACCTTTAACCACGAATCTTTCCCAACCTTGTTTCCCTTCGCCCAGCCGTGTAGAGGCACATTCCAAGTTGTTGTAGTCAACTCTTTTGCACTTTTGAGGACAAGTCTTCGTGCAACAATTAAAGTCATTTTCCCCAAAAGAGTTTTTTTTAACGAGGCAAACCTGAAGAGCAACTTGAAAATGGTCTATTGATAAGGAGGAAGTTCGCTAGTTTCGGAAATAATTTGTGACTGGGAATTGCATGACATTTTATTCTTGAAACGAAGAGTAAAATAACTGTGTGATTGACATTCAGGGCTTCAGAAGAGTTGTCACTCATTGAATTACATAATCTTGTCTTTTTCATACCAGATGTGGTGACAAGACTCCTAAGACCTTCCTTGGACGTGTGTACGAAATAATCTGGGTACTCGTAGGGGCCATCATGATGTCTTTATTTACTGCGTTCTTTACCAATGCGATGCAGGCAGCACTTGATGGCACAAAATGCCAAGATATCAATTCTAAAGATGTGAGTTTTCAAAGATCATAATTAAGAACTTAATACTGATGCAAAACTTTGTCCCGAAAAACACAATCTTTCACTTCCTTCCTTTCTCCCCTTCAATATTCATAAACCTGTGGAACGCAAAAGAACCCACACACTATATTCGAGTACTGAGGGCATGGAGTTCCCGGTTGGCTGTGGTGTATCATGGTTGGGAGGCTCAGTAAATGCTCAGAGATACTAGCTGCATCAAGCTACCCTTAAATCCGAGGGTAAACAAAGATATAATATCATATATGTTTAAAAGGACATTTAGCTATTTAGAATCGTGTGGTGGAGATATCAAAATTTGACATTCAGTCCTGTTAGGAAAAGTAGATTTTACATTACTATCAAACCTTTTTCGTCTTTCATTGCAGTTGTAAATTTCCTTTTAGGTTGGTGTGTGGATAGTGAACAGTGAGATAAAAAGATTTGCAGTCGAAGAATTTGACGCCAACATCGTCAGTAAGTAGTTGTTGTTTTGGTGCTTTCACCATCTTCTGCTCAGTGGGACGAGCATTGAGTCGTTGTTGTGATATCTTAGCACCGGAATAATGCCGACGAGCACATCAAAAGTACTCCTTGCAAATTACCGTATTTCTTGTAGGAGAAATACCCACCCCTTGCACTGACAATCAAATTATGACGGGAAACCGTCTCCGTAATCTCCTTCGCCTAAACGTTTTGTGTTGGTGTTGTTGTTTTTTTTGTTTCTGGAAAGGTAACACGAATTTAATGCAAACCTTTAGGTAAACCTTTCGTAAGGAGACGTTTACGGACTAGCAAAATGAGCGGCTCCCATTTCAGTGGCTTCAAAGGACAACATTTTAAAGCCTTCATGGCTCCTGTTAGTTTCTGACATTTGCCATGCCCGTTTGGAAGCTGCCAATAAATTGTGAGGCACCATTTGGTACCTATCTGGGCCCGGTTGTTCAAAAGCCGGTTAACGCTAATCACAGATTAAAGATTAACCAAGGAGTTTATTTCTCTACTCTCAAATGCTGTTAAACGCTGATATTCGGCAAAACTTTACATTAGAGGAAGTCAATCTTGAAAAACAGAAACCGAAGCAAGAGAAACTTTCACCAAAAAGTTGAAAACATGAAACAAAGTTTATTTCGAACAACCGGGCCCTGGGCCCGGTTGTTCGAAAGCCGATTAACTTAATCCAGGATTAGCGCAAACTTGTTTCATGTTTTCAAGTTTTTGATAAAAGTTTCTTTTGCTTATTTCAGTTTTTCAAGATTGACTTCTTCTAATGTAAAGTTTTGCGGAATATCAGCGCTGAACAGCATTTGGGAGTAGAGAAATAAACTCCTTGGTTAAATTTTAATCTGGGATTAGCGTTAACCGGCTTTTGAAAAACCGGGCCCATTTGCAAAAAAAAAACACCCGCATGTTTATAAAAATGTTAAATCCCGCGGAGACGTTATTTGTTGCATCACGCGAATAAAGTAAACCCTATGACTGAATGAAACTGTTTGAAACAATAGAATTCGACAGCATAGCAGAAATGCAACAGAACATTAGCGACGGGGCAATCGGAAGGGTGCTCGTGGATCGAGACTCTGCGTTTGACTTTCTCTCTGGCTCAAAGCTTAAACGAAACAGACAAATTCGCTTGATACGGAACATTGACTACCCCATGGATTACTTCCTGGTTCACGTGGACAGGAGTTCAAATGCCGTCTCAACAAGCGAAGATGAAATGAGCGAAATGACGATGTCGCAAACTCTTAAAGATACAGAATTGAAGCAGGAGGACGAGGATGTGATAGAAGAAAAGGAGTTTCCAAGCGATGAAGATGTTAGGTCACAAATTGCTTCATGCGGGCCTCGGTTGAAGGAGCTGTCTCAAGATATTGTAGGGGCGACCAAACAGAGAGCACTTGAGCAAGTCATTCCCGCTGCGTTGCAGGTAAAGCATTTATTTTCAAGATCTCTTCATTGCCCATCTACAAACGAGCGCATGACTGGGAGCGAGCAACTCCCATACTAAGCCCATGTCACGGCATTTTTACAGACCGATCTATTTTTAGACTACCTTTTCCGCTAAAAAACAAAGGCACTTCCA
>NC_090886.1:47620636-47625636 GCF_036669925.1 Montipora capricornis
GGATGTTACAAATCCAACACTGAATCAAAGTGCCTTGATGAGCTCCTGCTCTTGTTCAAGATCTTAGGAATGATAAACACCAATGAAACACCATGTGAGCTTTCGCGCGAAAACATATCTTCACACGAGAAGGTAACATGTTATTTCCACGCGTGAAAAATCACTGCCATGGTTACATATGAAAATCGCGCCTTTCGTGAAATGATTTGGTATTTCATTGGTGTTTATATAATAAATAATATAGAATATATTACATGGCCGCTTGGAGATAAGAAATTTCTCTTGTGTTGAAAAATATTTCGCTCGAAGAGAAATTTCGTATCTCCGCGCGGCCATGTTATATCCTCTACAAATATACCATGTTCACATGTGTATAATGACTAATCACCGTCCAGAGTAAAATAACTTCAATCAAAGCAAAGCATTAAAATCGCTTCCGAGAACCCACTGGGAAGTTTGTGTTTTGAAAACATGACTTCGGCTTCAGGTTTTGTGTCTCTGCATTTACAGTTGGATTATTTTATCGAGACCGAATCGAACAATCATGATGAACACTAAGCATTCATAAACAGTGCAAGTCAGCAGGGTGCGAATTTGTGATAGCACAGCAGAGTGAACCGCTGCCATTACATGATTTGGGGAAAAGAGAAAATGATGCCACACTTTGCGAATTTTCCCATATTTTTCGGTTATTTTGAATGGGAAGTGATATTTTGTTTACTTGTTGCTGGACTGCAAACCGGATTTGTTATTTTCTTTCGCTAGGTCATTTAGATCAGTCTAATTTTTTGCCTTTCTACATTGTGAGCTTGTAGCATCGTGAAACTTGACAAAAATGATTGCAAGTAATGTTTCATTATCGTTAGACAACAAAAGAATTACTGCAAAGAAAGTGCTTTCTACGGATTTTTCTTCATTCGTTGCAAAACCTCAGAAAACTAACTAGTTTGTTGTCAGTCATTCTTTCGGTTTCCCAGGTTTTGTTCTATTCTCGGGTTTCACGTGACGTCACGGCTGCCATGTTGGTATCCCGACCCAATCCTCCGGGAATTGAACTCAATTGTCAACCTCGTTCCCAGGGTCCTCTCTCTCGAAGAAGGAAGACAGAGGACCCTGAGAACGAGGTTGCTCAATAGACCTTATTTACGATGGCCGCCATGTTGGATTTGCTATTATCATGCAAATTAGCAACACACTTGTGAGGGGGCAAACAACACAAGTTCGAGAGGTTATAACGAACATCTTGGCCACACAGATGATTTGTTTCACGTTCATTTAATGTTTATCACCTAAGTAGTAAAGTAGGATGATTACACAAGTTACTTCGATGTTTTTTTAGTGAAAAATTAGCAGATAAGGAAGTAGAAAGTCAAAATGTCGGAGGCAATCAAAAGATATAAAATTATTAAAGGTACTTAATTCTAAATTCTAAAATGTACTTTTAGCATTTCAATATTTGGACGAGCCGATTTTCCGCAATTTGCCTTTTCCAATGTTTGCCCCCCAGCATAACACATGGCTAATTTGCATGAAAACAACAACATGGCGGCTATCGTGAATAAGGCCTATTGTTATGTAAACTTCGTTGAAAAACATGGCTGTTGATCATCTGAGTGAAACCCAACAATATTTAATAGCTTGCAAGCAGGCTCTTCCGTTGAAATGGCCCACGGTCTAAATATAGGGGCGTGAACGTCTCTTTCAATGATGTAGACATTGTTAGCCGGGTTCCATCTCGAGGGGCCTCCAACAGGCCGAACGCCATTATCTGTAAATTCATGCGCAGGCTGGCAAAGGACAACGTCATGGCTAGCAGGAGAAATGTAAATGTCCTTAGTGCAGTAGATTTGGGCTTCAACAATGATGCAGATGTCAGCCGCATAAATCTTTATAACCATTTAAAACCGAGGTTGCAAGAGCTGCTTTGAGTCTAAAAAGTTCAAGGATGCCAACTTCTACAAATATTGCTGGGCGAAGAATGGATTCGTCTTTTTGCGGAAGACAGATGACTCCACTCACTAAAGCTCAAAAGTTTAAAAGACTTAAAGAAGATTGTCAACGTCAATATAAGCTAAGTATTCTTGCTTATGATTATATAGTCTGCGTAGCAAGAGTTTCCGTGGAAGATTTAATGTTTTAGCCGCGCGAAAATAGGGCGAGACAAGAAGGAAACGCTTGAAGACAAACCCCAGCACCCGCCCACTTAAGGACGTTCGCGCGAAAATTTTCTAACATTGCATTTTTTCTGCAAATTTTACCATTGAAAGATGACGAGTTAGTGATGTCAGAAATGTAAAAAAATGGGGGCCACCAACTTCGTTTTGGAGAGAACTTGCCCGGAAGAACACCCTAAATCTGAAAAAATCCGGCTTTTTAGCGAATAAGGCCACAGTAAGGCCAAAAAAATTCCAATTACATCTTTAAAGTGAAATGTTCTCTACCAAACTTTGTTTAAGTGGACCCATCGGGTGAATTTAGTTAACTGTTGAGGTTCCTTAAAGAACAAGTTCGCATTTAGCGACCATAGTTTCATGCACCTTGCAGCCGCAAGATGGCAGGATTCCATGTCCCGAGGACAGTAATCTTGAAATTTTTTTTAACTTCCCACATTGATTTTTTTTTTGTTCATTTTTGGACAATGTAGAGATAATTGTAAATAAAATCTGTCTCTGAAAAGAAAAGTAGGGGTCACCGAACATCCAAGATCGTTAAATCCAATGCTATAGCATTGGCCATCTGCCCTATCATTAGGGAGCTTAAGATCTACGACGACCACGTCGACGAAAACGCCACAAAACAATGATATCATTGGTTAAAAGAGCATAAATAATCGTGCTGCACGTGAACGAGATGGAATAATCGCGAAAGACTTTTAATTAGAGCAAAGTTCTATTTTGAGGTTTTCGTCGACGTCGCCGTCGTAGATCTCAAGGTCGCTATTGTTCATTTTAGTACTTAGCTCGTGCGCTCGATGCATGCCGTGGCATGTGAATTTGCGTGCGCTGTAAGGATACGCAGTAGCAATGGGCGCGAACGTCCTTAATACATGTCATCGGCTGTCATAAATTGACCAAGGAAATGTTTGATCCTACATAGCGGGAATGAACTTTGCGCAAGAAAAATGACAAGGAAAATAACGTTAACATTGATCAAATTTGTTGTTATTCTCTCAAGCTACCGCTAAATCCTTTATCGACAACGGTGCTAACTACCGGCGATGTATTATTTCTTGAAAAGATCTTTCCGCCATTTAGCCTGCGTAGTGAGCGAGGGGTTTGTCCGCAAGCGTTACTTTCTCCTCTCCTCACCCTTCCTTTTTATTTTGGCGCTCGCCCTATTCTCGCGAAGCCGGAAAAATGAGTTCGCTTCTCGCCCGCTGGAAACGCTTGCCACGCAGGCTAATGATTAGACTGTGAGCAGTCCCTTCATAAATTAGTAGAGCGGCCCGCTTTTCGGACCCAGTCGTGTTTTGTCACGCAATCGAATAAATGGACCAACGAGGCTTGGAAACAGGACAGAAATAAGAGATTGTACCAAGACTGCACCCATTGCAGTAACCGATGCGTTCAGAATTTCCCGTTGCACCAGCAATGGGAAATTCGGATTGGTCCGTTGACAATGCACCGCTATGAGATATTTTTGACAAGTTAATTACTTGTCAGATTGTGCTGTCTCGACGTGCGTCATGGAAGATTCTGCAGCGATCCTTGCAGGTCATCACTTCTACCCACCACTGGAGCAAGGATGGCACAGTCAGTTTGTGCGCAGCCTTGGTGCAAGAGGTCCTGAGTTCGATTCCCGGATCTCGCATCCTTGTTTCGACTTCTTTCCTTTCCGTGTAGCTAAGTAGCTTTAAATACCCTTAAAACGGAGCACTGATGGAGAGGGGGGAGTAAAATGAGCACGCCGTCGACCTCAGGTTTGTCAGTTGAATTACTGTTACGAGTTATCGACGTTAAATATGGTTACTTTACTTTACTTTACTTTTCTTTACTGATTTGTAAAATCACCAAAGCGAAACGAGTCTGTAAGGTCCAAGCGGAAATAACTGTTCATTCAACCAAGGAGATAAAACCTTGCTTTTCGCACGACAACAATACAGAAACGCTGAGAAATATATATCGGCTGCTGAATTTTGCAGAGTTTCTTCTAAGTGTGCGTTCAAGACAAAATATAGTCCTACGAACTTTCTGGTCCATGTACAGCCGCCTGAACGTTTTTAACCTTGAGACAACATTTAGTTCTCGCTGATTTGTGCTTTCGTGCCGATTGTTCTGAAGAACAGTGCCCTTGACCCGAGAGTTCCGAAAAGTTTGCAGGTATGACCTTCCTGTTAACACAAATATCGTGGGAGTTTTGGTTTTAATGCTGAATGGGGTAACCAAGCAACAAAGCCACAATTTGTCTTGCTGTCGCGTTAAGCATTTATCAGCATTTCACATTTGGACTAGGCGCCATTTCAACGGCAGAGCACGCTTGAAGAAGGGTGGCTTCCAAGGTACAATTATGAAATTTCCAATACAGTTGCCCCCTTTTTATACAGATCAATTCTCTCCACGGCCAGGGAAAAGAATGGTTCTTTACTATTAAATGCAACAGCTCTAGAATAAGGCAACTAATTTCAAAGCGGTGGGATGGAAAAAATGACTTTAGCACACTCTATTTTACTGCGGTTAAAAACATAAGTAGTACGTACATTCCAAGTGTCTCAAAAAAAAGGGTCGTCTCCCATAAGTTTCATGAGAAAGATTAAACCTTTCGTTCCAATATCTAGCCTATTAAACAACCCTGTCCATATAGGGTATGCCTGTCCATATAGGGTATCCCTGTCCATATATGGTATGCCTGTCCATATATGGAATGCCTGTCCATATAGGGTATGCCTGTCCATATAGGGTATGCCTGTCCATATAGGGTATGCTTGTCCATATAGGGTATGCCTGTCCAACAAAAAAATTGAGAATTGAGTGTTACAGATTACTCTTGGGCAGAAGAATGCT